>NW_017386063.1:423217-547459 GCF_000237925.1 Schistosoma mansoni
TATTACCAGGGTAGGTTTAAGGAGAGAACCCTGGTAATATTAGCTTATTATCCAGAGTGATTAGGTTTCAAATTGTTATTATCATTATTATTATTATCCTTGTCTCCCATTTCCAGTCTAGTTGACCTTTTATTCTTATACATAAATGTTCTTAACAAGTATATTACATGTGTGATCAGATTGTTCAAAATGTATTGCACTAATATCTCATCACATATTTCTGATAATCTTCGTCTTCTTATTACATTATCGAAATTTATCAAAGGGGACTAATTGCTTTAACGTTATATATTAAACTTCATTCATACATATAATAAAACAAATGATGGATGAAATTGTACTTTAAGAATTGATCACTCTAAATCAGTATGACTTTTTTTTGGGGGGGGGGTATGAGTTACCTTTCTTTTTCGATAGTCAGTTGATGAACATAGTAATTTCTTTTTAAATATTATAAACGTTAATGATAATTTATTCAGTCAACTCACCCTCCATTTTTGTGGTTTGAACATTCTTTTTAACCACTACATAATATCAACTGTTGTTTAACAAGATTATTACATGTACTCTTCTAGGATATATCAGTTCCACAGGAATATTTCATTTTGTAATCACCTCAAATTAGGTTCCAATAATTAAAACAATATTATCAGAAGGGGTTTTGTGGAGATTTAGTATTTTCGTAGTTGCAAGCGTGAGTCAATTGAAGCTAGACCACTAAGGAAAACCTAGAAGCACTGGACGACCGTTTTGTCCCATTGTGGGACTCCTCAGCAGTGCGCATCCACGACCTCGCCCCGCGAGATTCGAACCCAAGACCTACCAGTCTCGCGCCAGAGCACTTAACCGATAGACCACTAATATTTAAAACAATCAATGAATGTAAGAAAAGATTTGAACATAAACAAGAACGAATATGAATTGGAAGACATGAAAATTTCAGTAATTATCTGTAATACTCCTAGAAGGCTAATAACTGTATGAGATCCGTTTAGTCAACTAATAGTTAAGTTAAATACTGAAAATTAATGTATTTAATAACTTCTGAAATCTGATTAATCAAGTTTATCAACATTTTCATCATTCCTAGAAGTTATCTAGAACACTGAAATCTTTTAACATTTGGTTTATCTCCCCAAGGTTTACTTAGTGAAACGAGTTTAAAAGTTGCTTAAGAAATTTAATATCTCTAAGGTTCATCTCATTTACTAGTATCAATTGAGAAGTGAATCAATTAAATAAATTCATGAATAGATCGATGTTAGACTAGCATTGAAAACCTGGAAGTACTGAACTGGTAAAGTTCAACTTAGTCGGGTGTGAGGCAGTCAGTTACTCACCAAAGACCATGAAACATGTTCACAGAATATCGTGGATTGATTTAAGTTAAACATTAGCACGGTTGGATATCGATTTAGTAATCTAGAGTTTAAACGTTTGCGCGGAAAACCAAATGTCCTGGGATAGATTTCCCATGTGTGGGGTCGAGCATGCGCACAGCTAAGGAGTCCCATACTAGGATGAAACGGCCGTCTAGTGCTTCCAGGTTTTCAATCATGGTCTAGTATTGATCAGTTCATTATTTCTGTGAAACTCAATAATCTCTACAATCCTATACTGATAATCAATTGAAGAACACAAATATAAAAAGTCTAAAATTTAAGAGGACGTGAGTGATAAATATGTATCTACATTATGTTGTGCAACTTGCAGTCCATGTAATTCAACATCCATAGGGCTTGATTTCTAACCCTTTTCGTAAACTTTAAGTAACGCTTCTGAACAACTTAAATTCAGCTATACATAGCATTTTATTTCTTAACGTAGACTTATATTTGCCAACAATTTCTTAAGTAGTTAGATATTAATATCAGATAGAACAAAGTTAAAGTTCTCTACAATTAAACTTATTATTGTTAAAAGCCCTTGAGAAGAGTATTCGCAAGTTAGAAAAATGCTGAAAATATATCAACCATTTACAGTCCCATAAAACTTTCCATAAAGTTCTATAAAAGCAGTGATTTATGCATCATATACTAATTGGATAATTACTTATACTGTTGCCAGTTTTAACATTGTTCCATGAGCTTCTAGAGTATCAAGGGTACAAATAAATCTATGAATATCCTTTCTTTCATTAATAAACCAACTTTGGTAGCAAAGCTTTTTTCATATACTCTGTCTTTTATCCTCTACTTAAGACTCAAGTCTATTAGATTTCTGGTGGGGATGGTGTCGGGTGACTAGGAGGAGGATGTTAGAAAGTCAGTATCAGGCGTTTATATACTAGACATATCATTTACTAAACACATATAGAGTGATATGTAATGAATTTCACAACTGATATGGATTAAATATCAAATATTTCTATCTTACTAGTTTTATAGTCTCACCAATGAGACTAAGTGACAATTAAATAATTATCACCCTGTTTACTAATGTAGAAAATATTTGTTTATTCTACGTATATACCTCATCAGATATTCATTGAATGGGTAGTAACAATAGTGTTAATAGTAATAGTAGTAACGCAAACGAAGATGGTACTATGGTTTCATAAAAGCCTAGAATTTTGTGACCTTAAGTTGAAAACTGTGAAAATACATTTCTTAACACACACATACAAAAGTGATTCAATATAACTAAGCAACCAAATGTTGAATTGATCAAAATGCCGATTGTATATATATACTATTCAATCCAATAAACACGGCAACGGAGTTATCGGTTTTTGATGAAACATTTAAAAATCTCTCGAAAGACTTAAAAAGAGTTTGGGGAAAACGTCTCTTTTCAATCAAATAAAGTATCCTAATTTGAACTGTCAACACTGTATGAATGATATAAAGCTGGTATAACCGTTGAATTCCTGTATGTGATAAAAGTATCGAATGTGTTCATTCTCTTTCTGATCCCGTAATTCACATTACATTTGATTACTGATGCATTAAATTTTTGAGGAAAATACTTATGATTGATAATATTGCGTGGGAAATTATTTAGTAGTTAGGACAGTCTAACATTTAAAACGTTTCCAGGAATTTTGGAACAGTCAGAATGTATATGTGACACACATGTACTATCATAAATGAAATGTATTGTGAAGTGGTCATGTCTGATGCATATGAAATTTCATTAAAAGAACTTTTTATAACCTTATTTTGTGTATTTATGGGATAGGCTATATTACAGATATATGTACACTAATAACCTCATACCTGTTGAACAAATGCCTATTCACCGGAATATGTACTGGGGTCAAGTTATAGTGTGGAAATCAATACAATGATATAATTATATCCAGCTGACGAGTTCCAAATAGAACGAAACTTACCCTCTGGATTTTACGGGTAGCTGTTTACCAAATAAATATATAACTAATTTAAGTGCTCCCCACTAATTATTTTCAATCACCAAACATAATGCACCGACATTGTTCAATCAGTTAAGACTATTGGCCTCACTGGAGAGAGCATGACTGGGTTCAAGCAGTTTTCCCTTGTATTCTCAGGTCATGCCTCTAGGTCGTTATGACCACATCTAATGCGGTTTTATTTTTCAGGCACCTTAAGGTGCAGTATCCTGAAATGAAAAACGGACACAGACACAGTCATAATAAATGTGTTAACTTGTTCCAGTGCACGTATGCACCGAGTTTCATGTTGCTCGTGAACGTTTGATTCGTCATAGCTTTTTACCATATATTCTTTAAAATATTTCATTGCTCTTATGAACTAGCGAATCCCACTTCAACAGTCTGAAGGTATTAGGTCGACCATGATGAAGCCTGGAAGTCTTCACTTCTACTTCTAGCCCTCATATCATCTTGATGTCGAGTGGTCGGCGAAAAATCTTAAACAAGGAGTGCTATTTGAACGAGTCGACTACGCACCTAATAAGTCTAAGTCGTCTTGTCCTTGTCTAGATCAGATGAACAAGCGTTTATATATACCAATGATTCTGTTCGTCAATTAAAGCTTTGCAATAATTTTTTAGTCTCTTACTAACATAGTTGATTAGGCAAGTGTATAAGTAGCACATGTATCTGATTCTCACGTTGTGGGTCGTAACATGTCTAGCTAATCTCAGTCTATGGCATAGACAATAAATTGAACCACTTTTCTAATAATTATTATATCTTTACTAGTTGACTAAGACTGCATTTCCTTGTCTCTTCTTCTGTATAACTACACTTTATATGTGTCTATCTATTTCTACAGAGTAATTCAACTTCTATTGCAATTAAATTAAATCTGATTCGAACATATTTAACACCAGCTAATGGTATTATATCTAATTTACCAATGAAATTCACTGTAACTTGTTTAATACCACGTTCAAAACAAATTCAATCAGAAGTTGTTGCTTCACCAAATATTACGACAAATTTATTATATCAGAGTGAAAGTATTTTATCTACATTGAAATTATATAGTGATCAATTGTAAGTTAGTACTAGTTAAATTGTTAAGTTTATTAAGATTTTATTATGAATAAGAGCATTATAAGCAGAGATGGATGGTGGCGAACAGTAGAATCGACAACGCAGATTTCGAGTACTGGGGTGAATGTCAAATCTAGGATGCAGATACATCCAGCTGATGAGTCTCAAATAGAACGAAACACGCGTCCTGGATTCTGCTATCAGCCCTCAAATGCTATGGTACGGTCGAGGGTGGGGAGAGTCCGCTCTCCCTCTCCAAATACTCTCACATAGCCACGCGCATACAGCCACCACCGGGAAAGTCCTACTCACTGCATTCTCACGAAGTGGGTGTTGTTTACGAAATTGAGAGAATGAAAGGCGAATGTTCAGCGCTTTAACCTGGTTAGCAGATACGGAGGATCCACCCAGAGGAGTTGGAAAGCCCTGATACAAACATATGGTGCACATGGATTCCAGGATCTTGAGAGAACAAACGGCGTATAAACTTACTGTTGGTGACCGACTACCATTAGACTACATTTCCTTACGTTGCTCTGCTGCTTTGTGGATTAGACCTTTAGGTCAAAGTCTTCGGGTGTGACCCTCTAAGGAAACCACCTGTTTTGGTTTGGGCAACCAGGTAGTATCATAGACTGCACACAAATCAATGATAACTACTATTGGCTTCATTGTTATTGTGTTGCACCTTTATTACGTGCCCCCTCGTAACAATGTTTATATGTTCAAATAATAATAAACCACCCATCTTTACTTATAATGCTCGTGACCAAACGGCAATATCGAGGCTTTCCTCACAGGATGCACGTATCACAAAAAGAAACTGGTCAATTACAGTCCTTAACATATTGGTGGGAAGATTCAAACAACCACTACAAATGAGTTGAATGAATTGTTTGATAAAATTACTACGATCATGTAGCTGTATCAATTCAAACCTGGAGTGGATTTATTTCCACTTGATTAACCAACAACTTTAAATGTTGGTTTTTAATCTAATTAACCACTTGTTATCATATAGAACATCTCCTCTTTCATATGTTCAGTGTACGTTGTACAAAGACCAATACTTCACAAGTACATGGAATTGATGTAGTTAAAGTTTGAAGATCTATAATGTAGTCAGAATATTACTAAATTCCGTCATTAACTTTTGGCAGCTGAATACTTAAAACGTCCTAATTTTTTTATGATGTAGGATTATAGGTACAAGCTGCTGAAATACAAATCCCGACTTATCAGCCTGCACTTTTACTGATCCCCTTATTCAGTGTTAGTTCATAGTAAAAATCACTTCTAAAGCTTACATTCGTTGATCGTTTGCGTCATATCCCTCTAAATTACTTCTAAAGAAGAGTTTTCTAGTCTGTTTTATCATATTTCATTGTGAGGGCTTATATTTTTCGATTACTGCCACAATTCCAACTTATTGAGGGAAGACTATAAGTTATGAACAAACCAATCAGATTTAATAAAGCAGGTCTTGGACTTGGTCGAGAAATCCATTCATCTATATGGTTAAATAACATATGTCATCATAGTTGATGTTAGTTGGTGATGAAAGCCATTACTTCCATCCATAGATATATCAATCATTATCAATGTGGGAAACTTTATTTTAAAAAACCATTTTAGATATGAATAATAAGGGAAACAGATACGAAAATAATGAGACATTCTACATATTTGAAGGAATATAACAAATTAATGCAGTTAACAATATTCAGTCTCAGATTATTTTCACTAACCAATATTATTCTACTTATCTAAAATCAGTAGTTTGAGTATTTCATACTATATATATATATATATATATATATATATATATATATATATATATGGCAACGAACTGTACAAGAACATTGTTTAGCGTTTTTTAGCAAGGTTGTTTTCTATGGGATTAAGGATGCTTACCCCACGTTCAACCCTCCTCCATGACCCGCGCTTTGGACTGGTAGTAGCCCTAGAAGAGCTACAGGTGGAGTTACTGAAATATTGATTTGAGTGAAAAAAGTGATTCTTAAATTTTAAAGATGAGATTTTTAGGTTCAATGATAAATTATTTGACTATTCAGCTACTACTTTATCATTGTAAAACTTGATGGTTTACTTGGAAAGCGAAACGTAAACACACTATTAGTTAAAATTTACGGTTGATTGTAATTAATATCGACCACAGATATGAAAATAGAGTTTCCAAACATAAATATCAACTTAACTTTTCTTGATTTTTTGTTACTCGTGAGAATTAGTTTATTTATTTGATCACATAAATATTGGTGCAAAGAGGTATGGAATACATATGCAACACATAAGTTACTTGATTTGTGTGCAGTCTATGATACTACCTGGTTGCCCAAACCAAAACAGGTGGTTTCCTTAGAGGGTCACACCCGAAGACTTTGACCTAAAGGTCTAATCCACAAAGCAGCAGAGCAACGTAAGGAAATGTAGTCTAATGGTAGTCGGTCACCAACAGTAAGTTTATACGCCGTTTGTTCTCTCAAGATCCTGGAATCCATGTGCACCATATGTTTGTATCAGGGCTTTCCAACTCCTCTGGGTGGATCCTCCGTATCTGCTAACCAGGTTAAAGCGCTGAACATTCGCCTTTCATTCTCTCAATTTCGTAAACAACACCCACTTCGTGAGAATGCAGTGGGTAGGACTTTCCCGGTGGTGGCTGTATGCGCGTGGTTATGTGAGAGTATTTGGAGAGGGAGAGAGGACTCTTCCTACCTTCAACCGTACCAGTGTATTTGGGAACTTAGAAATGCAGATAACTGGAAATCTCACTAATGTATCTCAACTCAATGTATGCAGGTTTAAATTCACGAACCAACTAACTGATATCTAAGTCATTTAGTACTATAAGACTAAATATTACCTTGCAAATCTTTGTGAGAAAATTAAATACTTAATCATAGATTTATATACATGTTTTCCACTGATATAGACAAGAATAAACAACCTGAAATCTTAACTAATTCCAGATCTAACTGCTTTCAATAGTGTTCTTTGTTTATAATCTCATCTATTATTTGACCTTATGATAACATATTGGCACTGGTGCATAATGTATTTACACTCATCAAGCTTATCAAATAGATAGATACTTTTGAACATTCTAAACTGTTATTTTTAAATATACTATTATAAATCTGGCAAAAATCTGTTTTCTAATCAAATATTTTCACTTCAATATTGAAATCTACTTACTTTTGATGTGCAAATCTTTGTAAGAATGGATCCAAGTGGAAGGTTTAAACATTCAATATGTTGAATGTTGTGAAATACTACGAATGCATATACACTTCCTTTTTAGTCTTATCAACATTATCACATAGTTTTTACTTACACAATAAGCTTTAAAAACTGAATTTCTTCCCTGTTATGTTCACTGAAGTATTCAGGCCAAATGAATTGAGTCACGTGTGAAATCTGCATTGTAGACTATACTTCTAGTGTTGACAATGTAAATAGTACAATCTACAGACCTCAACTTTTAAAGTGTGTAAGGCTTTTATGTGAGTTATAGTAGGGTCAAATTCCATATTGATAAATTGGAACCATAATTACATACACTGAGTATAGAAACTGTTACCAATAAACAAATTCACAATAAATACACAAGGTATGAAGATAGACTATTGAGAATATTAAGTAATACATTGGTTATCACAAGTAACATTAGTGAAACGTATGGAGTTGTCTTTGAAAATGATTGACAATCCATGCGTTACTGAATATTAGTAAGTAGTATAGTCAGAAAACAAGAATTAGAAATGAAGGCAAAAAGAGCAAATGGAATTTACAATCCCATATATCTGTTCATTAGTGATTAAACGTTGTCATTCCCAACAAAATGTTAAATTGTCAATCATTTTGTTTTCGTCATTTCTTATTGTTTTAATATGATTTTTTTACAGTTTTACTGTCCAATTACAACAACCTATTACTATTCCACCGGGGGATAAAGTTTACGCTCTTGTTTCATTGGTTAATCCACAAAAAACAAGTAAATTAATATTGGAGAACTGTTGGGCAACTGCTACTCCCAATCGTAATTCAACACCAAGACGAAATTTAATTGTTAATAGGTTAGTAATAGCTGGTAGAGTTATTTTTTTTTAGTTTGAAATGATAATTCTTACACCTCCTAATCTCTGTGATTTGATATTGATCTTATTGTATTTAAATAAATTCGAACCAGTCATTCGGACATAAGAAATAAAGCCTCTGTCTTGATGTAGTATCTGGGATTGGTTGTCGTGATGACTCAGTCAAGCATTATTGCCTGAAAAACTCCTTCTTTTAGGTAGTACCATATCGTATCAGTCAGGTCGATTGGAGAACGGTTAGACTTAAAAGCAAAATACTCAAGGTATGAAGGAAAGGTAATACTGAAGACTGTAGTATGTTTTCCTCATACAACCAGCATTTACTACAGTTCTGTCCCCCCATAACGATGGTAGGTAGCTAGGAAAGGTCGGTCCTAAGAATTACAAACCACCTTACGTCAGGGATTTTCGTCCCCGGAGGTGTGGCTTTAAAAGTATAAAATTAGGAAGACTGAAATTACTCACCAAATTATATGTGTGACCGAATTCAAACAGTTGTCTGTTGGACTGTGTGTTCACGCTCTCAGGTCATGAAGATGACTTTTATTCTGGTTTCTTTTACAGATGAATCAAGAAAAAAAGTATCCTTTCACTAGAAATGATAACCACTAAACCACTTCTAATGACATTCTAAGTCACCTTGTTCACGATTAAGTGGATCTTGAACAAATCTTGGTAGTTATCGTCAAGTTTACAGATTAGATAGAAATAAATTTTCATCATCTCTTGTGATATATTCAAATCTTTTAGCAACGAGATATTAGTAGGTTTTACTTCTTTCTTACATAGTTCTTCATAAAGAGTATTGTGTAGAGATGAGCTTAAGAAAATAACGACAGATATTCAGGTAGTTCTTATTTAATCAGAAAATAGCCTTTGCAAATGGATAGTTTATGGAAAAGGGAAAGATAGGTTTGCAAATTGTAAACCGACTTCACATATTAAATGCAACTATTCAAGTGTTCTACGTGTGTAATATACCGGTAAATTAAAAGAACAATAGCATGTGAACTCATCTTCACAGATAGATACTACCCATCCTCTTGAGACCTCATAACTACCCGAATAGATTCTTACGATTTCTTACATTGTTCGTGGTTTCATGTTAGGGATTTTAGGGTAAAGATTGGAGGATTTGATAAGGGTTGGCATCATGAACTGACATCAGATATAATACAATAATGCTATGCATGTATATGGATGGACGAATGTTGTGCCAAAGTTCTGGAATCACTATCTGATCAATTCATAAAACATAATACCAGCAGTTTAATGTTTGTTTCAGAATTAAGGATTCGGGTTGAAGATTTAGTGAGAGTGTCGATTGACCCACTTGTATGCAATTTATAAACACAGAGTTGGTTAATTGATGATATCAAGACTATCATTCTTTCACTCTTTAGTCACAAATAATGGTTTTCAATTATCACTTAAAACGTTTGAAACAGTATTCAGAGGTATGTCTATCGCGTGTTATGCATAATATTTGAATTTCTTGCAAAAGTCAATAGGTTGTCAACTTGAATACTAGATTATCCATAATCGTGTCTTACATTACGCGCAAAAATCACATACCTGCTATCTTTTATCTGATTGATCTAGCAATATACTTTGTTCACTTCTATCAGGTAAGGATCTTCATCTTGTTATGTAACAATCAAGTGCTTTAAACAATGCTCTTCCAAATGTCATCTATTGAACATTTCAGCAAAATTATTAAAATAAGAATAGAGAGAATGATGGATAGCGGCTAGCATTGGACTCGACACCAGTTACGTCCCGATGTCAACATCAACTCTGGGGTATTGGTAGATCCAGGTGACAAGTCCCACATAGGATTCCACTGCTAGCCACTAACCATCTTTGCTTATAATGCATGTGACTTAAAGCAATACGCACAGGATGTACATACGCCCCCAAATGCCCTGGTACGACCGAGAGTGGAGAGAGTCTGCTCTCCCTCCACACTCCAAATGCTCTCATATAGCTACGCGTAAATAGCCTCTGACAGGGAAGTCCTAATCACTACCTTCTCGTGGCATTATTGTTGTTTACGAAATTGAGAGGACGAAAGCGAATGTCCGGCGCTTTAACCAGATTGGTGGACACGGAAAGTTCACCTAGAGGAGTTGGAAAACCCTGATTCCAAACCAATGATGCACATGGGCTCCAGTATCCCGAGGGAACAAATGGCGTATGAATCAATCGTTGGTCACCGGCTCCCATGGGACTGCATCTCCTTACGATGCTCCATTGCCTTGTGGATCAGGCCTTTAGGTTAAAGGCTCCGAGTGTGGTCCCCTAAGAAAACCACCTGCTTCAGTCTGGGCACCTGGGCAGTATCATCGCCCTCACACAAATCAAATGAGATTTGTGCAGCGCATATGTATATGGTGCTCCTTTTGTACCAATATTTATGTGTTCAAATAAATAAATAAATAAATAAATAAACATATACCAATAAGAGACTGATCAATTGCAGTCTTAAACACTAATTAGAAGACTCAAACAACCAATGCAAAATGAATTGAACGGAATGATATTTAATTTTCAATTCAATAGTTGATTTTATCGTATAATTCAATGAATAAGTAAATAGATTAATGATCTTTGACATTTTCATTGAATAAACCAACAAATGATCAACCAAAATAAGTCACAAACAAACACTTAACTCAAATTACTACACTACTTATATATTTATGTATAGAAAGGGTACATCTAGACTAAAATAATTGGTTATATGCTTCATTCTTAACCTCACTATACATTCAACCATTTGTACATATACATATATTACTATGAATGGTAATGAATAATTTATATGGTTGTTTTAATACAGTTCTCAAAACTAATTCATATAAACATGTTTTCATTGGATGTTATATTTATCTGTGTGTATATTTGATGTGCATTGTTACAGTGACTACTATTAACATGTAAGGTACCAATGATTTGCCGAAAAATTGTACACGTTTTTTTTTATGATCGATTATTTCCAAAGTTCGAGTTACATAATAGATGAAATCTTTTCTAGTTGACTTAGAATTGTAATGGTTTAAAAATCCCGCATAGAATAGTTTAGCAAACAATTGTTGTCAATTCACTTAGTATTGTTTGTTTGAATCTTCCCATTGATGTTTAGGACTGCAACTGACGTTTGAAGCGAAAGATACTGGGTTTGAGTCCCAGAGTGAACATCAACCCTGAGATGCAGGTACATCCAGCTGACGAGTCCCAAAATAGGACGAAACACGCGTCCTGGATTCCACTGCTAGCCACTACCCATCTTTGCTTATAATTGTTGTCAATGATTTCATTATCAGGCTCTACAGTTATAAGTCTATAATTATTGTGATATTTTACAAAGGTCACAATAAGGTATGCATTAATGAATTTGACAATATTATATATGAGGAATGGTGAATGTTTGCATCACTTACAGCATAAGTTCCACCTCATGAGTTAAACTCTTTGCAAGATTTCGTTTGTACTTAAGAGTTACAGAACTGTAAAACTGAGTGTAATTGATTAAGTGATATGTTGATCTTCCATACCATACTTCAATTGAATGGGATAATTATCTGAAATATCCCGTGAAAAATGTGATGTGTTATTTAAAAAGATGCACAGTATTCTCTTAGTTGTTGAACGTAATTCATATCACTTTTTAAATAATTCTTATCAATAAAGTGAACCATTGAACGACAAATCATTCAAAAGAAGTTGTACATTTGTAGGCCCCTATCTGACTCCAGTGTTGATCGGATGACAATGTTAATCGAGATACACATCCCTGCTACTCTTGTACATAATTATCGACTTAATTCACGTTAGGAAATAACGGAATAAAATAAGTTGAATACGAGGATGAATTTTGAATACGTGCATTTTGTACACGTGTTGATCCGGACAGACAATCAGAGAAGCAAATTGAAGAAAGCGAAACGAAGCGGAGAGTGCCTTTTGAAAAATGGAAAACGAGGCGACACGCAGCGAAGGCGAATGAGTCAACTCCATTGAATCAAGCGTGACTCAATATTTATAGTCAGATAAAAATAAGTTACAGACATTTGATGAGTAGGATAAGCAATACACACACATACGCTCATATAAAAACAGTTAAGGTTAATAAGAGAATAATTAACACGGTCAAATTGTTACCCAAGAAGAATGAATAAAATGTTCTGTCCGGAAGTTAGAATGGCCTATGTGAGCCTGACATGGTACTAGACGCTTACACTTTACAACAAAACCTGAAAGTATCAAATTCCAATCTCAGTAGGTCATAGTTCCTCTTACTGTTGATGAATTGTTACAACTCTAAGATCTATAGTAAGATAATTGTCTTCTTTGGTAGTTCTATCATAATTTATTTTATCTTTCTACTTATAGATGTGCTGCATATGAAAATCTTACGGTTATTCCATCTTCAGCAACACAAGTCGGTTTCACATTTAATGCATTTTATTTAAATACTGCTGGATCAGTAGTTCCTATCAATTCAAATCTTTTTCTACATTGTGATATACGTGTATGTGATTTAAGAGAGATTAATGAAAATTGTCAACAGTATTGTCAATCATCAATAATATTTCCAACATTATCACCATTAACTACAATAAACACAACATCAACTGGCGTTCAACCAGTGAAAAGATATAGACGTGATTTAAATTTTATCAATCCAAAATTTCTTCAATCACATGGACACATTCATGTTGACAGTGGACAAATTATGACAGTGTAATAACAATAATAGTATTATTATTAATGGTATGATTATTGTAGATATGAGCGGTTGGACGTTGTTTTTCGTTATAATAATCTTTATTTTGTCCACATTTAATTAGGGACTCTCACCAAATTACTAATTGATGTATTCAACTTTGAGCTATGTGAGGTCTACTGATACAATTCAATCGCTTAAGTCAAAGTAAGTGAGGCTCGATTCGAATTTGTGACCTAGTGGATGAGAGTTGAACCTGTTAACCCTCGTGGAGGAGCATAGGCCACCCATCTGAATTCTCCATTGAACTCTGTCTTGAGTAATCCCTTTCAGTTTTCATTTATCCTTTTGCTAATAATAATAGTACTGCTACTAATACAAACAATCCATTGGAATTTAACAACCTGATATATCATATATTTATTAGAATATCGTGATTTTACTAGACTATTACATTGGTATACGAGTGACATATGTTTACATTGGTTAAAGTCCTGAATTAAAGGAAACTTTAAGCAATACCAGAGAATTTCATTAAGCATGTCATTCAGATCAACTTGAATACAAGGATAAATAAAGATAGCGAAACCCGTGAAGAAAACCATTCATACAAGCAAGGCCATCAGGACAAAAATTCTAAGTATTTATTGCCTAACTGAAATGCGCTTATGATGTTTTTCAGCATGACAATAAAAGTTTCCCAATTAAACTATCTAACTAAAAGAATTCAACAATAGTTAAAGATTGTCAGTTATTTGGAAACAGCAGAATTTCAATGAAATTTTATTGTATAAGCTGTCTTAATTTATTATAACTGACCTTCTATGCATAACATTGGCAACTTATTGATTTCTTTTTTTATACTCAGCATTATATACTCGAATGACGTGACATTTCCAATATTTATCAGTATTTTGAGAAGTTGTAATCTACAAGCTACCCGATAACTAGAGATGGTACATTCACTTTTGAGTATTACGGGCTGATCGCTAATAAGAAATATGTTTCATGAATCTGATTTCAATAAATAATGTTTCTTCGTTAGTTAGTCATAAGAATCGTAGAACTTAGTACAAGTTTCTATCAATTCAAAATGACATGCCATATCGATACAGCGAGATAAAATTATCAAAATAAATCCCTGAGTAGTGGAAACGACACGATCCGTTGTAGAAGAAAAGATAAAGTATAGGTAATATGATTTTAGAAGAAAAAGAAATTCACAAAATAAAAGGTATACAATAATCCTAAAACTCAAGATCTAATGAAAAGCAAAAAGTGAATGAACCTAAACTAATGAGACTAATTGTGAACCACGTCAACTTCAGTCACTAACCATTTGTTACGAAGTAGTGTGCATTTACTTCCACGCTTCAGTCGGTCAATTGATGACTTCATTTATTGATATTGCATCTTGATTTGGACTCCCATATTATTACTACATCAGAAAACATCGTGTTTCGAAATAGTCAATGGTTGGCCGTACGTAATACATGTCCGAATTACCTCAGTCGACAATGATTCATAAGCCCATCAACCAGTTTGGCCATTTGCTATCATTTTTACCTGGTACGCTTATCATTCAGTGATCCTAACCCTATTTCAACCTAAAAGAGACAGCTCTCATACATATGCAGCACAAGTGAAACAAATTAAGGAAAAATAAGATCAAACAAAATTTCCTCACCACTTGAAATCACTGGTCAATCTAAGCTAGACCACCACTGAAAACCTGGAAGCACTGAACGACTGTTTCACTCTAGTATGGGACCCTTTACCAGTGAGTACCCAAGATCCCGCACGGGGGACTCCAACCCAGGACCTCGGGTCCCGCGTGGACGCTTAAACTCTAGACCACTGAGCCGTCATCCTGGAGTTCTAGTGAGAAACCCCAACCTGTGTAGTTCAACCTTGTCGAGTGTGAGGCAGTTACCTATCGAAGACAATAGAAAATACCATTGAATGCCGGCCAGTAGTCCGGAGTTTAAGCGTTCACTCATTCGTTCATCTAGGATTTCAGTGACGATCTGGCTTATATTAACTCATAATTTCAACTGTAAAAATACAACAATCTCTCCCATATTGAGAATTTTTTATTATCAGAAGGGGTTTTGTGGAGATTTCAGCATTTTCATAGGTGAAAGCATGAGTCAATTGTAGCTGGACCACCAAGGGAAACCTGGAAGCACGGGACGGCCGTTTCGTCCTATTGTGGGACTCCTCAGAAGTGCACATCCACGATCTCGCCTCTCGAGATTCGAACCTACTAGTCTCGCGCCAGAACACTTAACCGGTAGACCACTGAGCCGGCACCGAACGGTGTTAATGTCCTACTTCAACCAATTCACGAAGTTGAACAACCGTTCACCAGTTGTCTTTAGTGAGTTTCTATCTATCTTAACAGACGTGGTTGAACTCCACTGGTCACTGCTTCTCACTAGAACTCCAGGATTTACCTCTTAAAGTCAGTCACTAGTGTGCATATGAATATTATTATCAGAAGGGGTTCGAATCTCGCGAGGCGAGATCGTGGGTGCGCACTGCTGAGGAGTCCCATAATAGGACGAAATGGCCGTCCAGTGCTTCCAGGTTTTCCATGGTGTTCTAGTTTCAATTGACTCATGATTTCAAATATGATAATTATTCACAAATTACTATTTCTATTTTCAGATATAAATCATCATTATTCTAACTATGTACACAAACTTTTTCCCAATAGATCAATCACATTCAATTATCAATGGATAATTATTCAAATGTATTCAATCCAAATTAGTTATTAATTAAGAATTTTTGTATACGCTTTTGATATTGAAAAAGACAGTATTCTAAACAAAACAAAAAAGAATCAATATATTTTATCATAGATTGTCTGTCGTATTATCTCCATAGAGTAACTCAGTTTACATTGTTTAAACCATAAGTTTATTTATAGTTATCTGTTGTTTGTTCGTTCATTTGTTTACCTTTTCCCTTTTTGTTATAAATATTTAACCAGTTCATCTTAAATAAATTTATCATTTAAGTAATTGTATTTTCTTGAGGGAAAAAGTAATCTCTAAACACAGTATTCAGATGTCAAATATTATAATACAGGTTTAAATCCAATCTAGCCTATATCATGTTATTTTAAGAAATTACCGTATAGGGTTGTGGAGACTGATGACTTTTATTAGAGATAATGAACCAATCAGTTTTGGAATAACTGGATGCCGGCTCAGTGGTCTAGAGGTTAAATATTCGCGCCCAAGATGAAATAATCGCAATAAGTTGGTCTTTTCTAAGTTAAAGGAGACTCAGACTATCAAAGTTTGACCGCCTTATCAAGAAACAGATATCAGCGTCTTCGGACACTGCATAGAGTGGGCATCAGTGAAGAAGCAGTTTGCAGTATAATATGTATGATTAATAAGTGTGTTGGCACTTGCCAGTCAATCGCGGCTTACTCTGACAGAATATATATATATATATCAGTAAACTAATTAGTGGTTTTGTTAAAAACATTATGAGCAAGCAGTACAAGGGTTCTTCTAGTGGGAACTATAGAAGCTAACAGAAAACGAGGCGATAGATATTTTTACCTATTAGGTTGTATTTCATTTTCTTTATGAAAATTCTTGTCACTGAACCGATTCAATAATGCTAGTTTGTAGAGAGAAGACAACGATTTATACACATTATGACAACTCGATATACTCTTATCGAAAGATGAACCCAAATAGTTTTCATCGACGAGTTTCAGTTTTTGCTAACTAGTTCTCTTTCTAGGATATCCACCCAATAATTCTACAAGCAATCATTTTCACAAACACTTTTCAGCCAGTGTTTGCGTTATCTTCGTTTTCAATTAACACTTACGTGTAGTTAGTTGGAGCTGTTTGAACAGCTTAACATTCTTGGATGGGGGGTCAGCTTTCTTCATTAAAATGCTTCCACAACGCTTAGTCCCTACACGAGGTTTGTGTGCTTTCATAAGTGGGATTGCTATAGCTCACTCCTACGCCTAAATCAGATTGATGGATACAAAGCCCATAGACAGTAGTTGAGAAATGTGATTCCGAATCAACAGTGCAAATAAGTTTTGGGGTTGGTTGTTAATGGAGCTCGTGGTGACACCCTACTATTTTCACTAGTTACCACGTGATTGCATCTGCCGACGCTGACCCCAATCCTTTACGAACTAGACTTTTAGATAAGAGGCTTGATGGTCGTCTATGAAAGCCACTTGCCCCGGTTCGGAGCAGTGTCACAACCAATAATAATGGTGTATAAACATCAGGAAATAAGTACAGGGTGATAGCTTATTCTGACGATTAAGTTGGGTATGTAGAAAACTGTCTAGGAAAGTTGTTACATTCGTCACGCTGTATTCAAAACAGAGCATTTTTAAGTCAGATATAAGTTACAACTTAATTTTTCTTGCATTAACAATTACCATAAATTACGCCTTATAACGATTAGAGATCACGATTAAGATTTTATTACATCACAAACACTATTTACCGACATTTTATTTGATTTAGCAAAAAAGGTTCACAGAATGAATTTAAATAGAAGAGTAAATTTAGAATCATAAAGTAGTATTTATGGTAAGATTGAAATGTTTCGAATTCCATACATGTAACAATACAACAAATGGTAATAATAATAAATCAAGTATTTAGATAGTGTAATAAACACAAATACTGAAAGAAAATAAAAATAAATATTTATTATGCTAGAGGTTGTTGTAATTATCAATCCCACTATTAACTCCGATGAGAAATGGAAATAGATAATTGGATTAATAAGCTAATTAATTGCGGAATTTTCGACCTTCATTTACTCCGAATAAAATTTCACGTAGTTGTGGCATTAAATGTTCACTAATTTGATCTAAACGACTTTCCAACGTGTTTACTACTTTAATACGCCCATCCTTATTGTAAAGTTCAATTCCACCAGCGCTAAATTGAGAAATAGTTTGTTAGTTCATTATTTGGAGATATATAACACCATATAAATAAAATTGTTTGATACCAAAGTAATGATAAGATAAAGTTCATGAGTTTTATATTTAATCAGACCTAGATTACATAACTACACATACACTACATGATAATAGTCAAAACAAAAAGAAAACTAGTTACTTGAATGGAGGAATTTACTCTAAATACACAATAAGTACTATACTTATCTATATATCGCTCTATATAAACAGGGGATCCCTGATATTACTGGTTATTTATTTACCTAAACAAACATTGATACAACGGGGCACCAAATACATATGTGCTACAATTTGTCATTTGGTTTGTGTGAAAGCTGGAATACTGTCCGGGTGCCCAAACCGAAGCAGGTGGTTTTCTTAGAGGGTCACACTCGAAGACTAACCTGAAGGTCGAGTCCACAAGGCAGCAGAGCAACGTAAGGAAATGCAGTCCAATGGTAGCCGGTCACCAACAGTAAGTTTATACGCCATTTGTTCTCTCAAGATCCTGGAATCCATGTGCACCACATGTTTGGATTAGGGCCTTCCAACTCCTCTGGGTGGATCCTCCGTATCCGCTAACCAGATCAGAGCGCTGAACATTCGCCTTTCATTCTCTCAATTTCGTAAACAACACCCACTTCGTGAGAATGCAGTGAGTAGGACTTCCCCTTTGGTGACTGTATACGCGTGGCTATGTGAGAGCATTTGGAGAGAGAAAGCGGACTCTCCCCATCTTCAGCCGTACCTATATTGCTGGTAATTATGACCATCTTGAAAAATCAAATCACTCCTATGTATACAAGCAAAAATTATGGATGTGTATCCAAACAATAACATTGCATTACCTATTGATATATTCACTATTCTTGATAATTTCTACACACTGTTAGACAAAGCAGATAATATATCAGTACATGTTAACTTGCTCAGTAGGATCCTAACAAGAATAATAACCGACGATAAATAAAATGAAAACCATTTTGAGCTAGACAGATAAGTTATCATTTAAATACCGTAGGACGTCAACTACACTTAACTTACGGGTAATTCGGTGTTCATCTTGTTGTGCTAACGAGGTATGGACTTGGACCGATGCATATGTGTGCCTGGTCCTACGTTGTAGCTGACTGACTGAACTTACAGGTACTACCTGTAGATAATCTTTATTAACCAAGACCATCTTAGAAACAAATAAAATCCAAACGCACTGCCTTTCACTAGAAATTCATCAATTGAATACATCTGCATTAATACAGGAATCGGTATTTCTAAAGCCGAAAACCAAACTTATCAGACACCTAAGCACATAAGAACATCCTATAGTTAAACCCTAGAAAATATACATACACGTTCGGTAAATTTAAGGGTAAGATTAAACCTTATTAATTGATTATTGCGGTTAATCAAACTAAAAAATTAACTCAGTTCAGTAACGATGTACAAGTATGGACATGCTGCTTTGAGTCACATTTTCTGTACGGGATAGTGATACTATTTGATTGTGCACCATAAAATAGGCTGGGTGGAGCTAAAAACTGTATCTCACTAATTGAGAAGGATGTATTAACCCATAACAATACTTTGTGTTTAATTTGATTAGCCTAGTTTATAGATAACTGGTAACTTGGTGTTTAAATACAAAAATACTTGGCATTGACTTACAGGCTGTCAGGTAAATAGTTGTTATCAATTGTGACTCTGCAATCAGTACCCGTCTGCTTTCGATAGGCGGCAACACATTCTGGTAGAACATTCTAAGGTTAGAGATGGGAAATATTGTGTAGGATAATCGAGTTGGCTTAAGGATTAATGGTGATTAATAATTATCTTTTGAATTACGGTGATATGTACCTTGATACATAAGGACGTCGTATGAGAACAAGAATGAGGATATTCTGTTGAATTGAAACTGTCTTAACTCCGTAACATAATAAAAATGAAGGACCCAACCTAGTAAAAATAAGCAACTTCGGACATTTGTACACATCTAAGAGTATCTTCACAACTTTGGCACAAATTGAGGTCCAACTCAATGATTTTCGTTGTAAAATAACTGGTGATATCACATTCAACTTCTTAATTACCAGTATTGTCTCTATTACTCAGTAATGATTATAATTCACACGTCAATTAAGACACTTTGTAATGCTAAATTAATATACCACCAAAATAGACAGCAATTAAGATGCTAGACATAATAGCAACCGTTATTCATATTTATACTAAAATTGAAATCGGAGTTTTCACATATTCTATTGTGGAATGCACACTGTGAAGTGGGTTGACAACACAAAACAATATTAGTTAGAAGAATGAGGACATACTTGCGTTAAATCACGGTCAACTTGACGGCATTTGATAATAACTTCTGGTTCCAGTAACTGGAAAAGCCCCTGGAAATATTTGTAAAATGAGAAAACAATTTTGAGTGCAGTAAAGTGTTGTAGTGTTTCATATTTTAATATTTGCTAAAAATCTTTTGAGTACATTAACACATTTTAGTCAAAAAAGTCGGCTAGTGTACCCATATATCAACTACTCAGTTTCATGTTGTGCAATATTTGCTGACATCAATAACGTTATTAGAAATACCGAGTAAAATCAAGTGCAAAAATTATGGCGTAATTAGCATAATTTACATCGGTTTATAGATGAAATCAACTCAAGTTCGAAAGACTGTTGATATACTTATTCAATTATTCTTCATTGTCCTTTAAAAAACTACTGAGAATCTCCATAATGAAAGAAAACTTTGATTATTATTTCCTCACCATTATTGTCAATGAAACACTATGTAACCCTAACTAGGGATAACGTACGAGTAAAGGAAGCTACAAGATATAAACCGTGCATGTTGGTTACGTTTTATCACGAGTGATAATAAAGGTTGTACCAAAAAATTTACTTGAACACTGCTAGGCAAACAAAAGCTTACAGTGAACTTGATCACCAACTTAGTACTATTTCGTACTTTTTATCCTTTAATCTCGTACACAGTTTCCAACCGCTTTCCATACTTAGTTTAATGCGATTACCTACTTTTGGTTTCATACACTAATCCGTGTAGCCATGTATAAAGTTGAGCTCGAGAAAGATCAAAACAACTAAATCACCAACAGATTACTAGGTTTTAAACATCATTGCAGTTTAACAAATGACAACGCGTAATTCGTGCTAACCATAAACAAACAAGGATAACTGTCATGCCTGTTTATCCAGACTTTAGACTGAATTGCTCCTAGTATAAAGTGACTTTGTGAATATGAATTTCCAGAAGCACGGAAGACCCTAAATTTTATTCACCAGAAAACTGACAAGTCTAGCATTTTCGTCATAATACAGTAATATGGATCAGAGTGATCACTAAAATTGAAAATGATATAAAGCAGTAGAATATGAATACCCAAAATTTACTTCTAAAATAAGTCCGGAAAGGCATTTCTGATAAACATCCCTATCTCTGGTGACCATCCGTAAACGTTCCCGGGCTTCTTTAAGCAACATCTGCCAAAGCTGTATAATTTATAGGACATACTTCAATGTGGTTTTCTCTGCTCTGCAAAACCTTAAGACGAGACTGATTTTTTAAGTTCGAATCCTGACTAAATAAACACAAGTATGGTAAGCCGGAGGAAAACCTACATTTTCTTTGTCAGTTCTATTTGTTTTTCCTTTTTTGAGTAGTACTCCATTATTTTGAGCCGTTGGTTTTGTACTAGACGGGACTTTTCTATTTGAAACTCTTCTTCGGCCTGCAGAAGTTTATAATATCACTAGACAACTAATCAACGAACTTTGGCATCTATTTCCTCCACCTTTTCTCGAGCTTCCTGGTCTATAAAGGCCATCATGTGGCGAATCTTAATAATGTGGTAAATGCAAATCGTAGAATTAAGTTACTTGGCGTTGTACTTCTGTATCATTTAACGTCATCCTTATAGCCGATTACGTTGCTCAAAAAAATGGGAGGGACTTTGTAACAGCCGCCGTCAAACAAACGATACGTTCGCATTTAACTGGTGAGTTTGTGTAATTTATTTGATCCTCCTTACACTCGTCTCGCTAATATTTGATAACTCCCTATCTTCATTAGAGTCTTATGTGTAACGCTAGTCAGTTTGGCAATAACTGTTTTAGTGGATTCAGCCAACGGAAGACTGTCAGCTTATCAGTCCTCAATAATAAGGGAAGTAGGTCGATGAACCTGTCTTAATTCTTGCAGTTTGCTTTCCAGTGAAAGTCCAGTGTCTTTTCGAAAATGTTTATTGATGGGACTGATATCACTTATTCGGGTAAGACGTTCCAGGCACTGACCACTCGATGAGAAATACGGGACCTCACTCTAAGTTTATTAAGTCGCGGTTTTTGAACCTTCTTGCTATGGCTTCGAAGATTATTAATTCTGGAGGAGGCAAAATGATAAGACATGTTAACATCAAAATCCTTTATAGAGATAGGGAATACCATTATATGAGGTCACCATGCGTCTGGGTTACGATAAGGGGAAAAGGTTCAGACTTTTGAGCTCTCATCGTAAAGTAGTTTGGAAAGACTCTTCGTTAATTCTATTCACTCTCTGAATACACTCAGTTGACTCAGTATAATTAATAAGACATGAACCGGCTGCTTGGATATGGTACTCTAAATGTGGTCCTACATAGGTGGGATATAAAATTCGGAACACCTCGTCGAAGCTTTGGGATGCTGGGCAAGGTGACCATAACCCTCGAAAACCCTGTAGCTGTGAATAAATCCCCAAAATCGATAGCTCATTAAGTGTTCGACATTGGATGCTGACCACGTTGTTTAAGTGGACTTGTTTAACTGAAGGCTTTCGGTCATGCATCCGCACCAGATCACGTTTCGACTCGGCGTGGGACACAGCTCCTACGTTTCACTAGATAGCTAAGAACAAACGCCTCTCCATATATTGGTAACGTATCAAATATATCTTTCCTACCTCTTCTCGTCTGACTTCTGATTTCTATTGGGCGTAAGTAGTTTTGAATATAGAAGGTGCTACTGGCCGCTAGTTGTCAAACTAGAATACCAATCGTATCCTCAACCCTATGTGGCTGCTGCTTTTCAATGTCTAGCTGTCTTCAAGTCGTGAATTACTATCACCCCTAAGTCATTATGTTTCTGCACACATGCTGGTTGTTTTATTTCACAGTTCTATCACCATCCACACATAAATGAGTAAAGCGGACGTATCAGGAAACATTTTCTCCTCAGTTGGCATCCTATTCGCCGAAATTAAACAATAGAAGGTAGACATCCAACTTCTAGACAGGATCTGAGTTACCGATTATACACAGGCTTTAGATATGTAAATATACAACTGACTCTGATCTCCCAGAACATATGTAAACCACTTTCAAATAACTACCGGATGATTTTGTTTTCACGCCTTAAATGGCCCACAGCTGACTCCAGTTTACGTCGAAAGAATGTAAGTCCGTAGATAACTTCATATACATATTCATCGACTGCTTACTCTAAATATTACTGAACAAGCGTTAATGCAGCTCGAAGTTGACGGTGGGTACTTTAGTTAAGGGGATGGACAATCGAAGAAATAAGTGTGTCAATACAAATAGGCACACGTTTAACCTGCATATGTAGAACTAACAATGATTCGGATAAGAGAAGTACCTATATTGAAGGTTGCGAGCGCTTATTATGAGAATAGTGCACACTGCCGGACTCCAATATGATCAAAAAATAGTGAATACCGATTAAAAATATGTTTTGTTTACTTTGTATACATTTTGCCGACAAGTTCCGTTAGTAGCAACGTAAATATAAGAAGTCGGACATAAAGATGTTCGGAGAAATATTCTGTGATATAGACAAACAATAGAAGTTGAAGAGTAATGCATATGAACTGGACTGGCACAAATAACCAAATCGATGAATAGTATGTGACTCAGCATTTGCATAAAATGAATGATATATAAATCATAGGAAGCCAATAAGAGTAGTGCTAGGGACGCAAGAGGTAAGTACATGTAAAAGTCCACATTATATATTTAGCAGTGCCATAGGTACATAGAAAGGTAATAGGATCCCCTACCAAGTTACAACGACGATTTTGGTGACCAGGTAAAATAGACTACCTAGTTATATGATGAGAGATACTATGGACAGAGATTAACTGTTGTTTCTATACTGACTATGACATCCAGACGATTTTGAATCAGAAACGAAGGCGAAAATTATTTTGGATTTTTGAAGTTAGTACCATCTGAATGACCATTACGCATTGTCGGATACTTGAACTCACTGGTAGGCTTTGGCCATATCTTTGATTAGCTTAGTAGGATATCGAGTACAGACTCATGTACATCATTCACCAACCTTCTGATACAGTAGGTTAGGCTGGCCTTGGATATTTATTGATACACTAGAATACACCAATATACGGAACAAAACTTTAAAGTTCTCCACTGGCTACTGTTTTCTAGAATGGGGCTTTAGAATTGACTAGTACTTCCTGTCGTTAACCATCAAGATAGTCCTTAATGCATTCAGACACATAACCACAGTCTTACAGGCTTTCCAGCCTTCATAGAAGTCTAGTATGTAGAACTTTACCAGATGATTTGGCGCAATTGACGCCGGTTACATGTTGTAACCTGGATTCCTTGGTAGTCCCTCAACAGCAAAAAAATTTTCAGTACATGATAAACTCTTCTTAAATACGCTTTATGTAGGTAAACCTACTATTTTCATTATTTTACCACCATACATACTACCCTACTCATTCATTTGGTCAATTGACTTGTCAAACAACAGTGACCCTTTCTAGAATCGTGCAGTCAATATCCGGAGAGGTTAATTGATGAGGTGATTTCAATTACCATAAAAGAGCAAACGAAGGATTCCATGGATAGTATACAAGCTGAAAATCCATTGCTGTTGTCTCCTCAAACAATTGGAATGTAATGGTCAGTCTTTCTCTTATTATTGACTGTTTAGATGCATTACTGAGAGTGAAGTTAT
The DNA here is from genome assembly GCF_000237925.1 of Schistosoma mansoni. NCBI lineage: Eukaryota > Metazoa > Platyhelminthes > Trematoda > Strigeidida > Schistosomatidae > Schistosoma > Schistosoma mansoni. The sequence goes on from NW_017386063.1 coordinate 448,489, forward strand.
TTGTCTCATCACAAGTCCTTGAAGATCAATCTTATGGCCTATTTACTATATCTATATGAGTCAATACTTCAAATTCATTTCATTTTGTTGGATAACTCGTCTTAAAATCTGCTAATCTAAAGTAAGGTTCATTACAATTCAAGGGTGCTTAAAAATTTGCTAGTAAGTTGCTGTCCGAATTCTCCATCACCACATAGGGTATTATCCGACAGGATTTCCGATCGTCGTTTGTTGCACATATTTGAGAAGGATTCCAAGGTATCTGGATATGATTTCCTTACCATAGGCCTAATATTCTATAGTGTGTGGTCATCTGGAAGACGCTGTTAAGAATAGTAAGTAAATTTGACACTTCTTCAAAACTGGTCACTATTACATAGTCCTGTCGGGAAATTGATGGTGTAGTCCAACATGTCTTTCATCTAGGTATTTCAACCTCCACATATACAGTTAGGGTTGTGTCTTTGCCCTGCTACATTCTTCCGGTGTAAAGTCTTTGTAGGCTTCTTACATTTGTAGTGACCGGCCAGTCTCGATAAGAACACGATTGGAATAACAGAAACAATTATTATTATTGTAACCAATTGTACCAGAGATTGTTTTACTGTATTTGTTTAACTGTATCAGTTTCACTTCTTGTTCTGCTATCCGCCTTGTTTGGTTCGAGCTTGCTCACGCACTGCTTATTCGCTTGTACTCTTTGGCACGTCTCGGTATTATTTCGATACCACGAGATCGCCAATAAATATACTTGATCTGGACTAGTAAAGCCTTCTGATTTACGGGCTATCAAGGGAACCAAGTCGTTATTGGGCGCGTAAACGAATTGTAGTGGTGATCATAGTCCGCCTTCGACTCGACATCCACTACAACTGGTGAGCCGTATTTGGAACACGCAATACAGCTGGTAACCCAATCCATCGAGCACAAGTCAAACTTGGCCGATTCTCCAAACCAGATCAATCCGGTGAGTCTATTTATCTATCCACATCTGTTGCATATATTCGTACTGATATTTTTCAATATATAATATTTTGGCAACTTAATATGGTAGATAACGATAAGAATAACATAAATATGATAGACTCCGAGATACAGGTTATCAGTTTTCGACCGGTTCCTTTCATCCCTCATGATCCAGAAGTCTGGTTCGCGGCACTGAAATCTCAATTTGAGATCCGCCGCATAACCAATCAAAGGCAGAAGTACGCCTACGCTTTGGAATCATTGCCCGGGGATCACCTAACCGCTGTCCGTGAGGTTGTCCTCAATCCGAACGTTCCGAACGTTTATGACCGTCTTAAGGATGCCATCCTTCTACATTTCCTCCCATCAAGAGAGGAACGATTGAGGACACTATTAGCACGTCACCCTATGGGTGATGCTAAGCCGAGCCACCACCTCACGCGCCTGCAATCCCTTGCAGGAAACATGACAGCTGACTCTGAGATAGTCAAAGAGTTGTGGCTCGAAGCCTTACCAGTCAGTATCCAGCCAACCCTTACGGCTCTGCTCGAGGACACCCCGCTCAACAAGGTAGCCCTCATAGCAGATAAGATTCTGGCACGAGTTAACACCAAAGACGACTATTTGGTTGCTAGTACTTCCCGTTCTAACGTTGATCTCGATGCTAGACGACCTCCGGCTCATGGGGATAGGGACAGATGTATCCATACTCGTCTCAGTTTCCGAGACCGCGCAAATGTGCCAGCCCCCTACGCCCCCCGACCCAGGTCACAATCTCGTAAGGCCGTAACGACTCGCCCCAAGCGGGTATCTTCCAAGCCACGCCAGAAGGCGGTTTCGGAAGCGAGTCCAGGTTGGTGCTGGTTTCACCGTGCTTTCGGAGCCGGTGCCCGTCATTGTCGAGCTCCCTGCTCATGCAAGGCGGGAAACTCCTCAGCCGGCGAGTAAATGCGGCCGTACTCGCCGGCACTTCACCTCAGGTTGGCCGTTTATTTTACGTGCACGATTATCGCACCAACGCTAGGTACCTTGTGGATACGGGTGCCCAAGTTTCTGTCGTACCTATCGGTAACAGTAAGTCTCAAGCCACTATGCTTCGACTACGCGCTGCGAATGGCTCAGTCATTCCCACCTATGGTACACGACAACTTACGGTCAACCTGAGCAACCGACGACAGTATCTGTGGACGTTCATCATTGCCGATGTTCCCACAGCTATACTCGGTATCGATTTCCTACAGCACTATGAATTGCTAGTCGATTCACGTAGGCTGCAGCTGATTGATACTTCGTCGAACAGCAACTTTATGGGCTCTAAAGCCCACACAAACGCGTACCGAATCACAGGTGTATTTCATTCGCGTGACGATTTATTCCACGTTTTATTTCAGAAATTCCCCAAATTAACTAAACCTCTCGAGGAGACTCCATCGGTGACCAATCGTGTGGTACACCACATAGTCACCCGCGGACCACCAGTCACGGCAAGACCTCGCCGACTGGCACCGGACAAATTAGCTTTCGCTAAACGTGAGTTTGACAATTTACTAGCTACTGGTATTATTCGTCCTTCTCACAGTCCTTGGGCCTCACCTCTCCACATGGTTCGAAAAAAGGATGGGGTTAGTTGGAGACCATGCGGAGACTACCGAGCGTTAAACACAGCTACACGTTTCGATAGCTATCCCATCCCCCACATACATGACATCATAGCATCACTCAAGGGCACGACAATTTTTTCCAAGATCGATCTGGTACGAGCATATCACCAGATCCCAGTCGCTCTTGAAGATATAGAGAAAACTGCTATCACGACTCCTTTCGGTTTATTTGAGTTCCTACAAATGCCATTTGGATTACGGAATGCTGCTCAAACTTTCCAAAGGTTTATCGATAGCATTGTACGAGACCTAGATTTTGTTCACGTCTATATTGATGACCTGCTAATCGCATTATCAAACGTAGATGAACATTATCAACACCTGACGCTACTATTCCAGCGCCTTTCGGATAATGGAATAATAGTCAACCCCGACAAGTGTGAACTCGGGAAGAAGGAAATGAAATTCTTAGGTCATGTTATTAAGCATGAGGGTATTCTACCTTGTGAGGATAAAGTACGTACTATAATGGAGTACACTGTACCGTCCACACTCAAGGAACTGAAGGCATTTCTCGGTTTGGTCAACTTCTACCGACGCTTCATTTCGCACGCGGCAGAACAGTTACGACCGTTAACCGATTTACTTCGCGGTAATCCACGCAAACTGGAATGGAATGACGCCGCACGTACTGCATTTTCAGATATCAAAACGGCCCTAGCTCAAGCCACACTTCTCGTGCATCCTGACCCATCAGCCACGCTTAGTATAGCGGTTGATGCATCGGATTTCGCCATAGGAGCCGTTATGCAACAGAATATCTCCGGTAGTTGGCAGCCTCTTGAATTTTTCTCACGACGCCTCACTCCCACGGAGACGAGATATAGCGCTTTTGGTCGCGAACTGCTAGCAGCCTACTGCGCCATCAAACATTTCCGGCACGCTGTAGAAGGTCGTAAGTTCATCTTATTCACTGACCATAAGCCCTTAACGTATGCTCTGCATACCAAGTCTGACCGCTACTCACCACGAGAGTGCAGACATTTGGACTATATCTCCCAGTTCACGACAGACCTTCGTCACGTCAAAGGCGAGTCGAACTGTGTTGCTGGTGCTTTATCACGTATCCAACTTAATGCAGTTACTTCGCCAGTGCTCGACCTACCTGCTATGGCCGCCACACAAGCAAACGATACTTCATGCACGGAAGCACAACAGTCTACGTCCCTTCAGTGTCGGGAAGTACCCCTAGCTACTAGCTCAGGTACTATCCTATGCGATACTTCTACGGGCCTCCCTCGACCCATCGTACCCTCCGCTTATCGCCGTCTCGTCTTTGATGCCCTTCATGGTCTATCTCATCCTGGTATCGCAGCCACACTACGCCTCATCGCTGCACGATACGTCTGGCCGTCCATGAATAAAGATGTCCGTATGTGGGTAAAACAATGTTTACAATGTCAACGGTCAAAAGTGCACAGGCACGTAGCTGCCCCTATTGGCACTTTCGCTACGCCTGATGCTCGCTTCGATCACGTTCACATAGACATTGTAGGACCATTACCACCATCGCACGGGTATGATCACATACTCACGTGCATTGATCGTTTCACAAGATGGCCCGAAGCTATTCCCATCACGTCTATTACGGCGGAGACAGTCGCTCACCGCTTCGTAGAACGATGGATAGCTATGTACGGTTGTCCCTCGACTGTCACGACTGACCGAGGACAACAATTTGAGTCCGCATTATTCTCCTCACTAACACGGCTGCTTGGTACGGAACGCATACACACTACCGCCTACCATCCAGCATCAAACGGTTTAGTTGAACGGTTTCATCGCCAACTTAAAAGTGCTCTTCGAGCACACGAAAACAACAATTGGTACGAAACCCTACCGCTCGTCCTCCTGGGAATCAGAACGAGTCTAAAGGCAGATATTCAATGTTCCGCCGCTGAACTTGTTTACGGCACGACATTGCGTCTGCCTGGGGAATTTTTCACACCACGGAGCAGCACTAAGTTCGGCGAATCAGACTACGTCCAACGACTGTCTGTATTCATGCGAACACTGACTCCGGTGTCAACTCGTATACAACATCGACAGGTCGCTCTCCCTCGAGAGTTATCTACCTGTTCACATGTTTTCATACGAGTAGATTCGGTACACAAACCTCTACAACAGCCTTACGAAGTACCTTTTCACGTGATTTCCCGTCACGAAAAGACCTTCAAGGTTGATCGACGTGGCCGCATCGAAACAGTCAGCATTGATCGTCTCAAGCCAGCACACGTCGATGACAGTGCTATACCTGATAAGCCGAGACCCAATGTTAGACCCATCAAAGCTTCTAGCGGGATCTCTACATCTACTTCGGATCCCACGCTAGATGCACCTGAGACCTCATTCTCACGTCCCAGTCAACAGCACGTGTCATCTGCCCCGTCTACGGACGAGACTTCCGTCTCACGTCCAGACCGGCAGACCACACCGCCCTTGACTGCGGATGAGATTGCAGGCTCATGAGGTTCGAACGAGACTACCGTCTCACGTTCCGGTCGCCGAGTACGCTTACCCGTACGCTTTCTCGACTAACCTCATAACCAACTACGGATACAGTATAGGAATCTACTCCTATACCACACGTAAGCTATACTTTTCTCTTTTTCTTTCATTTTTTTGTTTACCACGAGCCTACGCCTCTGACCATCGCTGTTCTGGTATCGTCGACTTTAGTCAATCTTGGCGAAAGCTGGCCTGATCACCCACGCTATAGTCAACGCACTCAGTCGATCTCTCTGACTCCAAATACGTATGATATACATTTGGTCCCGAACGTGGTTATCCTGGTCGCATCTGGTTCCTTGGCTCAATCTGGTTTCGTCCTACGTCTGCAGCGTTTCTGGTCCGGACCTCTACGAACGCAACCTTCAGATTCTGGATACAAACCACTCTGGTGTAGCATGCTAATCCAAGCAATCAATACAGTACGTTCCTTCTGGTACCGTTCTATGTCAAAGACTTTTGGTGGCAACTCGAGGATCAACGATCACTCCCTGTTCTGCCAACACCTTCGTCCTACAATGGCACGTTTCGCGATCAGTCCCACGAACGAAACCGCTACGTATCGAAAGAGTAAACCCTTTCTAGCGGGGGGCTCCTGTAGTGACCGGCCAGTCTCGATAAGAACACGATTGGAATAACAGAAACAATTATTATTATTGTAACCAATTGTACCAGAGATTGTTTTACTGTATTTGTTTAACTGTATCAGTTTCACTTCTTGTTCTGCTATCCGCCTTGTTTGGTTCGAGCTTGCTCACGCACTGCTTATTCGCTTGTACTCTTTGGCACGTCTCGGTATTATTTCGATACCACGAGATCGCCAATAAATATACTTGATCTGGACTAGTAAAGCCTTCTGATTTACGGGCTATCAAGGGAACCAAGTCGTTATTGGGCGCGTAAACGAATTGTAGTGGTGATCATAGTCCGCCTTCGACTCGACATCCACTACACATTCATTGTACTACAAGCAGCAAGCGAAGGAAAATCTGGGTCAATATAACGTTCAAAAGTTTATAATAAAATAATCTCGATGAGTTGAAGAAAGTCCTCAACTATTCATAAACTTTAGGAAAAAAGCGAACAAATATTAATAACGTTAATTAAGGATTACTCTGTGAATTTGAAATAATAGAAAGAAATAGTACCAATCCAAAGAAGTTTAGAACTTTGACTGGGCACAATTAGGAAACGAAGTTGGAAGTATACAGTACATGATTGCATTGTATTATAATGATCGGTTTAAATACAACATACGATGTTTAACCATATAGCAGATGCATTTTTTGTTATTCACACTCTCTTTTGAATAAAAACCTTATGCTGTGTGGAAATAATAGAGGAATTGAAGCCATGGTAAGACTACTCCCCCTCGTCTTTAAAATGCCATTTTTTTCTCTTTGTATAGGTCTACCAGCTAACCTACGGCAAAAAGTTTTAATCAGTAGATGCTGATAAATGAAAGTACAAAATCTATTACGGTTCAACATGCTCAAGGTCTCCCCTTTGAATTATTCAAAGCCATATATCTTAACATGTATGCTTCACTGCTCTTCACCGCAGAACTATTGTTCTGTTGATAGTTATCCGGAAACTTTCAAAGTTGCCAGAAGACTTGAGACCTAACCTAGCTAAAGTACAGGTAAGAAGTAGAAATCTGATATTGATGCTATAGATATTTCGAGAAGCGTTTGATCTAAGCTGACTAACGTTTTTAGGAGATGTGTAGCACGACATACTCACTTGTGCAGGCGGGCAACCGAACGCGTTAAGCTAGACGTGTCTGTTAAAATTAATGAGGCCAGCACCAAATGTCGACGTCTTCCAGAATTATTTAATTCTGGGGATTTATAACCGTTACACAATCAACCTCCGGCCTGATAACGTGATAGCTGCTGATATCCAGGACTCATAATCTCCTGAGACGATCGCACTCGCTTGAAATACAAGATAAACAAATCCTCGAATAAATACCAAACTCATAAGAAGGAGTGTAACAGAAGGATCAGACTACCACTTTTGGACATAACCAAATACCTGGAAATGTACCGAGGCAACAAGGAGCGATTGCGAAATATTAATTGATTTATAAAAGCTCGTGACAAAGAGATTTAAGAAGCTGTTTCTAATGTGTTTTGGTAGAAATGTTGAAGCGGTTTATTGCATTAAAGTTCAGCGCTTGTTTCTATGACTGCGTTACGTTATGTCCGATGCCGAAGTTTATGATTCACTTGAGATAGATATTCAGAAGGAAATATCAGACAAACTGTCTGCTGCAAAAGAATGGGGAAGTAAGCTTTCTGTGATATTCCTGAACCACTGTCGTAGGTTATATTTTTTCAAAAGCCATGAAGTCCAGTGAGGAAGCAGTTAAAAGACTTAGTGATCGAATAGATTTAACCGAAATCAAATCAGTTGTGAGTGATGTAACAGCTTCTGTTAAACAGGTGAGGTTTTCTCAAAGCCCATGTTTACATCGTTCCTATTTTTTGTACGTATGTTTCCGACTGAATATTCACTAGCACTTATCATTAAAAGTACTTTATTGGATGTGAATGTCTGGTTTTTGTCTTTCCAATGCCTAGTTGAATTTTTAACGCAGTAAGATTTACGTCTGACATATCTGTATCAAAGGTAAAACGAGTTTGTGTCCCCGAGTTACAGTCTGAAATCTCAACAGTATGATGAGACTCCAGGAAATCGTGTTTCTCACTTGGATTATGGTAACCTAAACAAGATTTCCCAACCACATATTCAAGTGAAGAAAACCAGTCCTCTGGATCATGTCATTATGCTCCATTACAAACTCAGTGAGGATGAATGTCGATTATCGTATTTTCTTTTGTTAAGTAAGTGTAGCCCAGACCATTCAACAGTGCGGAGGATTCTTATTCTTCTTAATTGCAATTCTATAAATTTATTCTATTGAATGTAATCAATTAAATATTCGTCAGATCCTTCAGGACTTAATACTTGTGGTGTTTGAACAACAGATTGCATTGCCATAAGGCTTCCAGACTCTCATTATTAATTAATCAGTTTAACTTAGAAAAAAAGATACATCAGGAACGTCACTAGGCTTTACTCCTTGTCTGTATTGATATCATCAAGTCTTGAAAAGCGTTTGGTTGGTTTTTGATCAATATTACCTTCAGCCAGATATTCATTCGCTTCAAACTCAAAACTAAACTGATCACATTCCGACGAATTCAACTCTTATTAAACCAATTCAATGTGTGTATGGTTTGCACTTTCTTTGTTCTCATAAATCATGCTCTCCTCACTAAGTGTTCCTCCTATCTGGGTAGCTATCTTGCGACATAACTTACGTTCACTAATTCCCTTTCACATTCAACTTGTATTTTTATCCTACCATAATTCCCCTTCAGTTCTACCAAGTCTGACGCATGATTCATTTATAAACGAATCAGTCTTTTTCTTAAACAATCGAATAAATCCAGCTTTGCTGCTGTGCTTAATATCACTGCTGGTTTTAAAAACATGACAAAGGACTAAACGGTATTTTCTATGATACGGGAGTTACTTTCGAATTCGATTCCAGTTACATTCATCATCCGGAAACGTTTTGGATGCAACTCATCGAAGTTTGTTCATCTTGCAGATAGCATGTTAAGGAAGACCAATCACTAAAATCATAAAATATCAGCTTCGGCTGAGTATAGAAGGTTCCCATCATATATTTGAGTCTAACACTTCTTCATCTCTTTAGTGCCTACATCCTATTGTTTTTTTCTCTGCAATTAAATAAAATGGTGGTTCTATGTGACCCATTGTCGTGTGAGTACCAAATTGTTGCTCCATTTGACTCGGCCATAAGTTGGTATAAAATCAACAATTTTGCTTCAGGTACTCACCGTGATCTTAAAGCCGCGTTACTCGCCTGTTTCTTTAATAATAATGATTATGGTAGATAACAGTATATACAAGTATAGTCAAAACGGTGGCAACTATTTAGCCTACTTCTTCCCAATCAGGATTTCGTTGATGATAATCTTATTGTGTTTCATATAACTTTAAAAGGGTGGTTTATGTTAAGGTAGAATAGAATAAAACGCTCACGTTAATATTTTAAATTTTGAATCCTAGAAGACAGCAGTTCATAGATTAAAAGAAAATTTATGATAAAGGAAGTAAGGGAGTCACATACACAGATTAAGGATTGAGTGAATTAACGTCCCGGAAAGTACCTTTCTTAACTCATCATTTCCTCTTCATTCTTTTCCTCATAACGTCAGGTCAGGTCAACTTTGAATTGCTCTACACATATTTTCTGTCCACCTAATTTCCCTTGCATAAACACATTTGTGCTTAAAAAGACCATAGTGTTATTCTCATCTATTCCTACAAAGATTTATTAACTCATGCACGATTGAAATTCTGCAAGTGTTTTTCGTGTAAGCACAAATATCCGGACGATGATCAATAACGATAGTTTGTTTGTGTTCTCTTTTATCAACGATTGCTAAGCTAGACCATTAAGAATTACGGCTTAGTGACTTGAGTTTTTAGATTAATAAGATGTATGGATCCGACGCTAATCAATAGATCCAGTGCAATGATGCAACGCAACCAAGTGACGACGACTCACGAGACTAAGTTGTTGATGTGAGCGTACAAATAAACAAATATCAGAAAATAAGACATGCCCAGTAGAAGAGACTTTCTTTTATTTAATGAGGTAACTTGCTTATGTGAAGAGTGTTAAACACGAAAATACACATGATTATAAGTTATTTAAAACGTAAGCGGTTGGAAGATATAGATTTCGTGGGTTACTCAAGTACCGGTAAGATTAAGACCTGTTAAACTTAATTCTTACCCGACGTATCGTATACATTATCTTGACCTATACTTAACGTTATTATTGGTTGGGAGGGAGTCGAAACGAGATTCCGGAAAGCAATCGTAGTTATTGACTCATCGATACGAAATATTAAGTCTCTCTCTCCACCATATTTTATTTTTCCTGCTTTGATCTCTTTACTTCCTCGCCGAAGTCAACAGATGGTATAGCCTCATTTGTACGCTTTACACTTTGGCCTTCGACAGAATTCACCCTTCAAAGTTCTTTCAGTCGGTGTGCATATATTAGCAATTTTTATGCTTCACGTTATATTAGGACTTTAGTTCACCAGATTGTAGTTGACTGTCGACTGGAACCCAATTAGTTATATTAACTTCAATTTATAGCAAATCCTAAGCTCGTTCTCGCTTCTGTGAGACGTGCATTGAACTTCAGGAACTCATTGAGTGCCTTAAATGCAACAGGGTCCCCACGTGATTTTAGAATATTAAAGATTCCCATTGTGAAAATTAGAACAACACATGTAAGCGAACAATTGTTTTCAATTATTATTATTGATTATTGACTCAAATAGCCTTGATTGGTCTAACATTTTCATATAAATATTCATGTATATTAGAGTAATGCCTGATGACGATCTAATTGAAAATAATTGTTCGCTTACATGTGTTGTTCTAATTATATTAACTTCCTCATGCAGAGCATAATATTATCCCACCCATATGCAGTTGACTTGTTTTTTCTGTAAGCGAATAATTTTAAATCATCAAATCTTATGCTGTTTCAGTTTATATTCGGCTTTTTTTGCAAAATTTTTCAACTATTACTGTCTATAAACTCAGTAAAATTCCTATCTTTCTATATCTACGAGGTCCCACTCATACGTGAATTTGAAAGAGCTCAAGCTGACTTTGCTGTAGAATCTCAAAATAAAAATGAAGAAGCAATTCGTTTTCGTTCATCATCTCAATCTGAACTTCCACCATGGCATCCCGATATATGCGGATTAAGTGATTCTGATGCATTGTCTTCACTGAAAGAACAAATTTTAGCTTTAAGTCAAAATCCAAATAACTTTCTTATTTCTCCTCCTGAAGAAGCTCAACTTAAATGGACATCACCAATACCTGACAATTTATTACGTGAAGCTCAAATCCTTTTAAAAGAAGATCCTAATTTAGGTTCTATAAGGTATCGACTTGTCCCTAGCAAGTAAGTTGTGCATACTAATTGATCTGGAAGTTAACCTCTCTAAATCACTTATCATGGTCTAGCACGTTAATAACTATCCAAAAAAATATATGGTTTAATTTATTAGTCATTGTGTTACACAAAGGAAGGCCACGAACTTGATCCAAAGTACCTCTTGTTAACTTCATATAATAATATGAATAGAAACGCTCACTTAGTGTGTTTCTGGTCTCTCCATCTCGTTGCTTCACTGAGACTATTAAGAAGTATTCCACCAAAAAGATTTATGTTATGATCATAGTCAATGGATTTTCCTAATTTTTTTGTTTTCATATAAATTCGTTTCTGTCAACCAGTCAATGTAGCTACATAGTTTATTAGTTAATGCACTCGACTGTCAAACCATATATTTTAGATTCAAACGTTAACCTATATGTACTTCAGTTCAGACAGGCTATGTAATGTCACTAGCTCTCACAGTGGATCTCGAGCATAAATACATGAACCTTTATATGATGAAGGACTTAAATTATTATATAATGGTTTTATACAAACTTGCTTAATTCATATTAGTGAGTTGTATCTTTTTTGATAAGTGATTTTGGTAATTTTTATTTCATCGTGATTGTTCTTACAATGTTATGCTACTCAACCCCAACTGTAAGTAAATAGATGATCCAAATACATGTTCAAAGACTAGACATAACTTTCGTGTTACCTGTGGTAAACGTTACACAGAAATGAGAAAAGACTATACTTAACCATCAAGTATGAAGTGTTGTTTTTATTTTTATGCTAAAATGATATGTTTATAATGTTGGTTGACTCGGTTTCCCAACACTAAACGTAACCGATACTTTGAAGGTAACGATAGTTCAAAAACTTATGTTCTTAATATCGTCTGCCTATCGATCAACTTTTTTCCAGTGGTTAATTGTTCAAATTACTGTGATAATTGGCTTATTACTTGTATTCTGTAATACATATACAGTTAATTATGTGTTACTAAGTTGACAACAAATATTTCACAGTTTTGAACCATAATTGTTCACCAAAAATGAGGGAACTATCCTACCAACTATGCAACTCTATAAACATCAATTGTATGTGTGTGGATGATTTTATCATTAATATCTCTATGCTGACAGAATCACCGCTTCCAATACATGCACAAAAATGCACACAAGCTAAGTTAAATTCTTGAATTTTAAGCTTCATGAATTTTCCTGATTATTGGTAGAGGAGTTTCTACCAATCTCCCTTACCAGTTTTCTTTGTGTCATTATGATTAGTTCTCAAATGGAACCAGAGTTTATTTACCTAGTACATTCAACATAAATAGATTAGGATAAAGGGAGAAGGGGACATTATGGGAATTCTTAATTAAAAACAAAATCAACGGTGGTATTTCTTCATTTTTATGCTTCACAATTTTAAATCAGTTTTATACACTATTACCTTCCATTTTTCTCCTGTAGAATAAGTGAAGAGATATTTTGGAGGAATTATTTCTATCGTTTATCCTTAATACAACAATCTGCTAGCCTCTCTGTTGTTATGGACAATACTCATCAACCAAGCATCAGTAATAATGGTGGTATTACAAATGATAACAATGTATCTGACACTGATTTTGTATGCATTGAACAAAGTATGTATATTGTTATTCGGTGAAATGTTTATACTTCATTTGCATTTAGTATGATAAAACCTTATTTCAATCAGTTATGTTGATATAGATTCCTTTTGATTTCCATAAAAATAAATGTACTGTGATCGGATTCAAATCACTGATTCATTGCGATATTATTAGTTAATCTAAAATAGATGTCTTACTGTTGATATTTTAATTTCACTTAACTACGTAAACGTCTGTTGTACGTTGGTTTTTGTCTGTGCCGGTTGTGGCACAGTTAAGATGTTTGCTTTCTACTAAAGAGTGAACATACTGATCAGCAGTTCGCTTTTTGTATAACTTATTATAACAGAAGGTATGTATAGGCTGTAAGTATTTGATCCTAATTGTCTTTAAACCATTGTTCATTCAGTGTACATCCATCAAATGGGAAATGCTGAAATTAGTCGTGAAGTAATGGGTTAGAATAGCTAGTCGATGGACGAAATTACAAGCTTTTATCGACCTAGGTAATTAGGATGTGTGTCATGCATGCCTAGTCACTGCCTACTCAGACATACTGTTAACGAGAACACCAATGGGGGACAACCAAATGTATTTGAATATAAAACTACAGAATTTCTTAGTAAAATCTGAGAACCATGCAGTAAATACTTCATTTGCAAGATGTCAATCAACTGTTTCAGACTTGATTGTTCCTTCGTTTCTATATCAATCATTCTCTGTTCTCTTTCTCTTCGTTTCGATCTTTTTAACCTTCTGCCGCCAGGTATTTCATTTTCTATTGGTAATACATACTACTTATATCTGTCGACATCAGTAGCACACACCACAACAGGATAGTATCTACTAATCGTTAGCAACAACTTTCTTACATATTATTATTATTATTATTACTGTTTATATTTCACTCTTTTAATTTTTAGATCCTATTTGGTCTAAAATGAATACAAATCTTAAAGAAAAAGAAAAATCAAAAGAAAATCAAAAATCAAATAATTCTTCTATGAAATCAAAAATAACATCAGACAAATCTTTAAAAACTTCATCATCTAAAGAGAAATCTAAAATGAATTCAACAAACACTACAAAATCTTCACCAACTTCTATATTAAACAATTCACAAAATAATGATAGTTCTTCTCATATTTCTTCTAGTGAGTATTATATTTGTGTATGATATGAATGTATTTAATTGATTTATTAGAAGTTAATAGTTCATTTAATTTTTATGTGTAGGATATGCCCTGGTACGGCTGAAAGTGGAGAGAGTCCGCTCTCCCTCTCGAAATGCTCTCATATGGCCACGCGTATATAGCCTCTACCAGGGAAGTCCTACTCATTGCCTTCTCGTGGCGGGGGTGTTGTTTACGAAATTCAGAGGAAGAAAAGCGAATGTCCGGCGCTTTAACCGGGTTGGTGGACACGGAAAGTTCACCTAGGGGAGTTGGAAAACCCTGATTCCAAACCAATGGTGCACATGGGCTCCAGTATCCTGAAGGAACAAATGGCGTATGAATCAATCGCTGGTGACCGGCTACCATGGGACTGCATCTCCTTACGATGCTCAACCGCCTTGTGGATCAGATCTTTAGGTGAAAGGCTCCGGGTTTGGCCCTGTGTGAAAACCACGTGTTTCGGTTTGGGCACTACTAATATACATTCCTCCTGCCGATTGATTGACTTCTTACACTGGGATTTGTTTTGACAGTTTAATCATAATAGCAACTCAAACCGATGGACAAATGTGTTAGGTCCTATTTTGTATATGACTGACTAATTAAGCTACTGAATACATGTAGCCATTAACTTGTCCAACGGGTATGATGTTTTTGTTAATGATCTGTAATATCCCATTATTGAGATTCAGGATCTCAATTGATCAGTCTTTATTAGCATATGTGTAACTTAAACGGATTGTCTCAATTTTGCTTTTGTCACAAGTCCTGGTATATTTCGGTGTAATAGTTAAAAATATGTTACTTTAGTTATGAATGAATTAGAATTAGAGATTTGTAAATCTTCAGTTTTTAAATATACTTTTAGAAGTGTATCATACTCATTCGACCAAGTACTTTGTTTACTTAACACACATGAATTGTGTCTTTTTTATACTAGAGTGAGACTTACATAAAGAAGTAGCTTTATAAGTTACGCATAGACTCAAAGTTTCACAATATGAATATTTGTCTCATATTTCATCTTTCTTTCTGTCGGGTATTTTCTACTATTTGTTTGTAGGTTTATCAAATATTCGTTATTAATATTGATTCGTTGTCAGTACAATATTTTAGTTTACACCATAGACTGATTTTAGATAGGCAACCGCTAAAAACCAGAAAACAATGGATAAATGTGTCGCTTTAGCATAGAACTCCCATCATCCTATGTACCTAAGACAAGACCCTACAAGAGACTGAGACTTCGAAAAGTTTAGATTTCTCGATAAGTAAATTATCTTTTGTACTTCACTCTTTCAATTCTGATAAATTCATGGATTGGTACACTATAATGAAACGGTTATCCAATGCTTCTCTGTTTTAAATGATTGTCCGCAATTTGACCATGCTTCATAAATGTTTGATCTAGTTGTCACACTATATCAACGTAACGAGATGGAATTTAAAAAAATGTACGCCAATTCAGTAAAATTATTAGTTCTCTCACTAGTTGCTCATAACCACATTCTTACTGGAATCTAACATATTATCATTAAATAGTGGACATTAGTATTATATCCGATCGAATAATAAATGAATGGTAACTGCTAGGAATTACTCATGGACTATTATTATTCTTATTGCATGATTATGAAGGAACTAGATAATATATATATATATATATTGAGACCTACTGCTGCTGAGGCTGCTGCTACACTGGTCGTTTTCTCCTGCATTTGTTGTTGCGTTTGCATTTGTTGTTGCGTTTGTGATAGAAGAGCCAGATCATCCGCGAAGTCTAAATCGTCAAGCTGCATCCTGCCTGTCCACTGTATCCTGTGATTTCCTCCAGATGTTGACGTCTTCATGATCCAGTCGATCAGTCAGTCAGTCAGCTACAACGTAGGACCAGGCACATATATGCATCGGTCCAAGTTGCCATACCTCGTTAGCACAACAAGATCAACACCGAATTCATAGTAGTTAATTTAGTGTTGGTAGTAGTATATAAATTATAGGTTGTATATAAGGATATAGTATAGGAAGGAAGAGAGATATGAAGCAATTTTAGTCTCAAGGTTTAAGGGAAGATAAAGAGTGTATACACCTACGCCATTGTGATCGATTCTGAGCCATGTCACCTAGAGTCTCCAACCATTGGTTACGATAGTCACGCGGACCCCAACCAGGTAGTCTGCATCTGCCAATATGGCTCAGGCTAGAAGTTAGTGACTTCAAACACTGATGTCATGTTTTGGTTTGGCCGCCCCTAACTCTCTTCCAACCATCCCCAATACTAGTCATCATAGAGCGTCGTGGTAATCAGTGTTTAGGCATACGTAACACGTGGCCCAACCATCTCAGTCGATGAAGATTCATCACCTCATCAACTGATTTACCATCGTTCCCTAATACCCTGCGTCTAACCTCACTATTACTTACCCGGTGATCCCAGCAGATGCGAGCAATATTTCTAAGGCATCTGTGGTCAAATACTAGTAACCTACGAGTATCTTCTACTCTTAATGGCCATGTTTCACAGCCGTAAAGTAGAACAGAACGAACTGATGCTCAGTATACTCGTCCCTTAATTGATAGACGGATATCTCGTCTACGCCATAGGTGACGTAAGTTGGCAAAAGCCAAACGAGCTTTTTGAATCCGTGCAGAGATTTCGTCAGACACCAACCCATTAGGGCTGATCAGACTTCCAAGATAAGTGAAGTTGTCGACGCGTTCGACTACTTCACTCCCTATCCTTAGTTCGGGTGTTGACGCAGGCCAGTCCTGGAGTAACAATTTACATTTGGATGGGGAGAAACGCATCCCAAACATCCTGGCATTATTACTGAGTTCCAACAGAAGACTCTGCATTTTGTCAGCGTCTTCACTAAACAGGACTATGTCATCTGCGTATTCTAAGTCGCTTAGTGGTCCCCCTAGTAGGAGATCAATTCCTGAAAATTCAGTCGAAGAGAGTGTTATTTCCAGCAACAGGTCTATAATGAAGTTAAACAAAAATGGGGATAGTGGACAACCTTGACGGACACCACTTGAGGTTGTAAAATCAGATGACAGTTCTCCATAAGCTCTCACTCGACTGGTAGTATTCGAGTAAAGAGCCTTCACAAGGTTTATGTACTTCTCAGGTACACCTTTCAATGACAGACACTGCCACAGAACCTCTCGGTCTACAGAGTCAAATGCTGCTTTCAAGTCAAGAAAAACTATCATTGTCGGACGCCGATAAGCGTGTCTGTGCTCTAAAACTTGACGAATGGTGAATATGTGGTCGATACAGCCACGACCAGGTCTGAAGCCAGCCTGATTTTCTCGTGTTTGCAGTTCACGAGTCTTAGTTAGGCGCCTGATAATTATTGAGGCTAGTATTTTAGATGCTATGTTAGTCAGACTAATCCCTCTATGGTTATCACAGGATGATTTTGACCCCTTTTTATATATTGGGACAATCAATGATTGTGACCAGTCAGATGGGATTACGTCCGTCTCCCAGATTTTAGCCAGAATATTAGTCAACCTAATCGCTAAAATTGGACCACCATATTTAAAGACCTCTGGAGCCAATCCATCTGGACCAAGTGCTCTTCCTCGTTTCAGATTACCTATAGCCTTTTGAACTTCAAGTAGGGTCGGGGGGCCTACCTCAATGTTCCATTCAGGTTTTCTAGGAATAGTGGGTAGTTGTGCAGTAGCTGAAGGCCAGCTAAACTGCTCCTTAAAGTGTTCCGCCCATCGTTCTAAACGTTCAGGTTGAGAGCAGATAAGGGTTCCGTCTTTT
Organism: Schistosoma mansoni; assembly: GCF_000237925.1. NCBI lineage: Eukaryota > Metazoa > Platyhelminthes > Trematoda > Strigeidida > Schistosomatidae > Schistosoma > Schistosoma mansoni. The sequence goes on from NW_017386063.1 coordinate 466,235, forward strand.
TCCAGTCGATCACCAGGAGAAAGAGAAAGGGTGAGAGTAAGCAACCTTGCCTAACACCGGTCTTTACCTCGAATGAGTCGGTGAGTTGTCCTCCATGGACGATTTGGCAGTTTAGTCCATCATAGGAGTTCCGTATGATATTGACTATCTTTTCAGGCACGCCGTAGTGTCGAAGAAGCCTCCACAAACACACTATAAATAGCAAATCACAGTTTTCTACACAGTAAAACTGGACAATTACTTCGTAATCAATTAACGATAATCAATAAGTGATAAGAACCTGTATATCAACAATTAATACATTAAACGAATGCTTATAAAAATAAAACAATCATGAAAATAAATTCATTTAGTATTGTTTGTTTGAATCTTCCCATCGATGTGTTAGGACTGCAACTGGTCAGTCTCTAATTGGCATATGTGCATACTGTGCGTATTGCCTCGATATAGCCTAAATTCACAAGCATGGTAAGCAAAGTTGGATAGTGACTAGCAGTGGAATCCAGTTTGACGCGCGTTTCGTCCTATTTGGGACTCGTCAGCTGAATGTACCTGCATCTCAGAGTTGATGTTCACTCTGGGACTCGAACCCAGTACCTTTCTCTTCAAACGCCATCGTGTTATCCACTTGGCCACTGAGTCCTCATAGCCACTCGCTTGTGCAATGGGGTGAAGTTTAAATTCATTTAGTATTGTTTGTTTGAAAATATTATAAATCCATTATTTAATAGTTACATAATAGAGATAGAGACAATACTTTTCAAGGTTTCAACTTCCTTAATATTTATTTGATATTTTACAAACTATATAACATATTAACTTGTATCTACTTCCGTTTTATTTCTATTGTCTCACTATGTAACATTCCTTGATCCACATGATAATTACAATGATTACTATTGTGATCATCATAGTTCACATGAATTTTCTCTATTGATTATAATTCATTGAGATTTATTCTTTCTTACATTGACTAATATAATTTATAAGTATATAAATTGTGTATTCGACGTGGCATTTACTACATTCAATCAATACTTCCATGTTTGTGTTTGTCATGGTGATAGTTTATTGGTTTTTGTTACTAGTATAAATAATATTCTGACGGTGTTTATTTATGTTCGTTAGTAAAACAATCCGTTGTGTTCCATGGTTGTCTTATTCTAATAATGATATACATACACCTTTTATATAATACGTGCCCAAACTAGTTAATTGATTGAGAAAACCAAGAATGAGTAGGAAGATTTTATTGAGTAACCCTAATAGAAAAAATATGCACAATTCATTCATATATATATATCCCTTGCATAATTAAACCAGATGTTCAACTAATAGCATTTGATTGTTTCTTTAGAAAATTAAGTCAAATATTGACCAACAGCTGGTGTCCGTTAACATTTTTAACTTATCATTTAGCTTTCATCAGATCGTTTCAGCGTATCAAAACCAGTATGTTGGTGACACATTAGTTGGTTAACTGTGAAAATTAGTCCAATTTTCTTTAAATAGTTTTGCTGTTCTACTGTTCAAGTTGATTCAGTTTGTGATATCAGTATAGATGAAATTTGTTTGTCTAGTTTTATTTGAATGCTACTAGAATTTTTCTCGCTCTGTACGAATTTATAATATAAACATTTATCAGAAGGAGTTTTGTGGAGATTTTAGTAATTTTATAGAGTTGAGATCATGAGTCAGTTGAAGCTAGACCACCATGGAAAACCTGGAAGCACTGGACGGCCATTTCGTCCTATTATGGGACTCCTCAGCAGTGCGCATCCACGATCTCACCTCGCGAGATTCGAACTCCTTCTGATAATAATAATCATATGTTCACTAGTGACTGACTTTAAGAGGTAAATCCTGGAGTTCTAGTGAGAAGCAGTGACCAGTGGAGTTCAACTACGTATGTTGTGAGATAGGAACTCACTGAAGACAATTGGCGAACGGTTGCTCAACTTCGTGGATTGGTTGAAGTTAGACATTCACACCGTTGGGTGCCGGCTAAGTAGTCTACCGGTTAAGTGTTCTGGCGCGAGACTAGTAGGTTCAAATCTCGCGAGTGCGGGATCTTGGACGCGCACTCCTGAGGAGTCCAACAATAGGACGAAACGGTCGTCCAGTGCTTCCAGGTTTTCCATGGTGGTCTAGCTTCAACTGACTCATGATCTCAACTCTGTAATATAAATATTTCTCAGAAGCACTGACCACATCAAGATGAACCCAAACGTGAATAAAGTAAATCACATCGGTTAAATCGATCGCCGCAATTTAATGAATAAGGTTGAACTGTGTTTAATCTGATTACAGAGTGATTTACTAATTAAAACAATCTTATATATTGTAGTCTTTTTGCTTATCCCCTCTAATTAACATATTAATGCCTATGATAAACAGTAACAGTGTATGTATTTAAAATTATTTGGCTCCATTCAAATCCTGTCCGATTCGATTACAAAAGAAATACCCCCTATTTATTATGTATTCTTTAGATTAGTTAAAATACCTTAACGTACTATTATAAAAAAGAAGTCTTAATGTCTACCAAGTCAGGTCATTTATTGTACAATAATGAAAGCGATATAACGGATGATTTAAAATATATTTCTCTTTCTCAAATACATTACGATAATGAGTCTAGTCACGTTATATCAGATCCAGGATTCACGACCTGGAATAGAGAATCAGAGTATAGAGTAAACAATAGTCAGTTGGCTATATACCTGTTTGCCCACGCTCAGTAACCAGTCATATTTTATTTTTCTCTATCACGTATCAGAAAATAGTGGTGGCTGTAATTTATTAATAGTTAAACAGGAATCAATCGTTACTGAGTTAAATTGAAACTTAAAATTAGCATAGAGTAGAAGACCACATTGCATTACGCATATTATTCCTCTTGGAGGAGCATAGGCCGCCCAACAGTACTACATTCTGGAGTAGTTATACTTATTTATTTACTTAAAAACATATATATTGGTACAAAGGGGCACCAGATATATATGCACCACGCAAATCTCATTTGATTTGTGTGAGAGCTGTGATACTGCCCAGGTGCTCGAACCGAAGCACGTGGTTTCCTTAGGGGGCAACACTCGGAGCCTTTGACCTAAAGGTCTGATCCACAAGGCAGTAGATCAGAGTAAGCAGATGCAGTCCCATGGTAGCCGGTCACCAACGATTGATTCATACGCCATTTGTTCCCTCAGGATACTGGAGCCCATGTGCACCATTGGTTTGGAATCAGGGTTTTCCAACTCCTCTAGGTGGATCCTCCTCATCCACCAACCCGGTTAAAGCGCCGGACATTAGCTTTTCATCCCCTCAATTTCGTAAACAACAGTAGTGCCACGAGAAGGCAGTGAGTAGGACTTCCCTGTCAGAGGCTGTATACGCTCGGCTATGTGAGGGCATTCCGAGGAGGAGAGCGGACTCTCCCCACCCTCGGCCGTATTAGGGCATTTGGGGGCAGAGTAGTTATAAATATAAACTTTTTAATATTGCCTCCTAGATCGATTCATTTGATCAGTGAAACGTGTAACTACAGTTAATGAATGAAATAAATGATTACAATAAGAAAAATACAAAAATAATTCCAAGTATTTCATTCAGCTTTGATGGAGTTTTGTTCTCTGAGCTTGATGGTTTGGTCGTGGAGCTTTCATCGTCCTTCTGAACGACATCATCATCACAAACTTCGGGTAGAAGGACGATGAAAGCTCCACGACCAAACTATCCAGCTCAGAGAACAAAACTCTATCAAAATCATCCACCTGAGCTACAAATCTTCTCCACCATCTCATTTCATTCACTTCTGTCTCTTTCTCTCTCTCTCTCTCCAAATTATTCATTGAAATCAAACAAATAATTTTCAAAGTTCCTCACTTCTCTCCACATATTTATTCATTCATTTCCCTTAAAATTCTGTTTTATATTTTGCCTCATATTCATTATTATCATTTCTTTTTGTTGAATGTTAATTTGCATTCATTTATAGCTAAAACATTGGAAGAACAATTAGAAGAAGAGATCGCCCGTGAAGTTGATGAACTTGTCTTAACTAAATCAGAGAATAATTCCATTCATCCAAATAATAATAATAATGATGATATATCTGTGACAGATGAAATTGATGAAGAATTAGAACTAGAAATATTAGCTGAATTAGAAGGTGGTGATAATGTTATCAATCATTCTACTCATTGTAATGATAATGTCAAAGAAGTTAATCCTTAATAATAGATGTTATACAAGTGGGGAAATCATGTCAAATGAAAACATTAAAAAGTTGAAAAAAATTCATCGAAAACACACTTTGAGTCCGTTTTTGATGTTATTGAACATTTAAAATACAATGAGAAGTATTTCTTTCTTTTGTATAAACAAAAAGCAGCTAACCGTAATTATCTTTGATATATATATATATATATACGTTGTTGTTTCTTTTTTTTTTGCAAGTAATTTGCCCCCCCCACCCCTTTTTGGCAAATTAAATGAAACATTGGTCATTTGATTATCATTGATAACGATGATAATGTTGCGTAGGTATGTGTGTGTGTGTGCGTGTGTGATTGCATTGTGTTTGTTTTTTCTCTTAATTTGTCCATTGTATGCGTATGTGATGTATTCACCACTTTCCTTTTCACTTTTTTTGTTCACATATCAATTAGTGATCACTATATTATCATTTCGCTTGTTTATTTGTTGTTTTTTCTCCCTCAAATCACTTTTTTAAAAAAAAAACATAAAGTCGTTAATTCTTAAAATGTTTTTAACTGTATTGGAAGGTTTAATTATTAATTGTCTTCATTAATGATGTAATAAAGTTGCTTTACGTAACTAATTTTTTCATAGTTGAAAGCGTTAGTCAATTGAAGCTAGACCACCATGGAAAACCTGGAAACACTGGACGGCCGTTTCGTCCTATTATGAGACTCCTCAGCAATGCGCATCCGCGGACCCGCACTCGCGAGATTCGAACCCAGGACCTACCGGTCTCGAGCCTGAGCCCTTAACCGATAGACCACCACATTAACACCGTTGCATGCACGGCATGCAACGGTGTTAATGTCTAACTTCAACTGATCCACGAAGTTGAGCAACCATTCACCAATTGTCTTCAGTGAGTTCCTATCTCACGACAGACGTGGTTTGAACTCCACTGGTCACTGCTTCTCACTAGAGCTCCTGGATATACTTCTCGAAGTCACTAGTGAGCATATGATTATATTAATTATTAGAATGTATATCATATATACATGTATATCAGTCAGTTAGTCATAAGTGTAATGTAGAATCTGACTCATATTTCCATTGATTCAAGTTCCCATATCAATATTAATACAGCCAGAGTAGTGTAATTAGTATTAACAATATCATTAATAGTAGAAAACAATTTCGAACTATATCTGAGGGAAGACAAGGAGTGAATAGATCTACTCCATTATGGCGGTTTCTGAACCATTTCACTTACCGTCTCCAATTGCTAATCACGATAAACAGACAAATATTAACCAAGTTGGTCTACACCAACCTAACCAGGATCAAATCATCAGTCGACGAATTTCATAAGGCCTCGGTTTGCTCGCCCCCATGTTTTTAAACTAATACTATTCCAGTAAACATTCACCGAAGTAGGCGGTTATTATACATCACAACGACATATATTTATTCCCCCGAACACATTTTAATAATGAATAAATACTTCAACTTCACATTAATTTATATTTTGCAAATATTGACTCCAGCAAAATTAATATGTAGATTTCATTATTACAATAAAAAAATCTCTATGTGATGACAGAATGTGGGTTGATTTTTTTATTCACTAAACTAAGCGACTTGGTATCGGGTCATTGGATTGCAACGGAATTGATACAATTCGCTCGGTTAGCAGATGACAAGTTATATGTTGTAAAGCTTGCGGGATACGAATTTCACGGGTTTTCACATAATGTGTCATGATAATAACAAGATTATGGTTGCTGTTCGACACATGTCATATGGAATTAGCATGTGCATCAAAAGGAAATCTGTTAGTCACCAGTTTTTCTCTGGTTGCATAGCTTAACAATGTAAGATTTATTCAGCCTACAAATGTATTATTTGAGCACATTTCTTCGGGATCTCCAGCCAGAATCTGTGTTAATCTATAACTAGGACAAATAATAATTTGGCATTTCATATTTAGTATAATGGAGAGATGTGTTGTGGAGGTTATTGAATCTTATGGTTTATATTACGGACCGATCTTAGATAACTATTGAACACCAGGAAGCACTGGAGAATCTTATCGTTCTAATATGGGACATTAGAACAGTGTGCATTAACAGTCCTACCGAAGATTAAACGCCAGGTCCTTTAGGTTTCACAACACTTAACGTTTAGATCACTGACACATCTATTTACAAGTGATATCGTTCAGCCATCTTCCAGTACCATTTATGAATAGCTGCTTCAACTTACACTATTGAACTCTACTGACCACAACTCCTCACTAGAACTTTTAGGATTGCTCCTCGGAATTAGCTACTAGTGAGGACATGATCATTGATGGATCGTGGGTGTTCACTACTGAGTTTTTCAGTGGTTATTCACCTGAGGTTGGCATTTATTCTTCTCTCTGTTTCTGAAACTCGAAATTATTAGGATTATTATGGAAGTTATTCAACAAACATACATCGAGTAGAATTGTTAGAAGAATAGACAAAGTAACAGCTATAATATATTTAAAGATATTTCTATGCTCATCCATTGATTACTAAGCAAATACAAGATTTGTTGAGGTCACAGAAAGGTATTTGTGAATTATAAGTCGCTCATAAGCATATCTAATAAAATTGTCCATATGCATAGAGTATTGTTAATTAGTGTATTAAGAACTGAACATCTTTTAATTAAGATAATTTAAGTGTGAAAACAAAATACGAGATGAAGAAATTTATCACTTTATTTGATGTAGCTCTTATTGTTTAGATCTATTCTTAAGTCTAAGAAAATCCTTTAATCTATTACACAATTCTTAAATGTATATACTGATAATATGTATCACTCATCAATCCTTCTAACTTGAGTCATTTAAATGATGTGATATGTTCTTTCTTAAAACAAATATATCACCTTTGAAATGGTGGTAAATTCTTAGTCATATGTTCCTAATTACAACTGAAATTTCGTATCATTGGAACAGAAACGTGATTATTTACAGTGTACGTAAAGAGCTGACTGTTTCGTCCCCTCCTTGATTAACACAGAATACGATGTACAACTAACGGTACTCGAACCTATAGAACCCCACATTTGCATAGTCAGAAGGCAGGAGAAGTGATTGTTGGTTAAGGATCGAAAATGTACAGAAAACCATGGGTATTTATAGATATTAGCGTTTGCTATGACATCATTATAATTCAACCTATCCGCAAGGAGGCAAGTTATGCTACCGTAAAATCGTAGCATACCACGTTGATGTTCTAGAATGCTCCATCAGGCTGTAATTGGATGGAGACTATTTGGCTCCTTTAGGGCCTCTGGAGGCTCCATCATGCTTTTTGAAAGCCGTCCCAACACTAACCTTAGTTAGGAAACTATTGAAACTCAACAATCTCCATAAACTTATTGTATAAACAAACACTTATGCTCACTTGGCCCTATTTGTTGAAAAGTTAGCATTTTTCAATTGTTGAGAGATATAGAGATGGAATAATCAGTTCAGATTGTATTACATAGCATCTGGCTTCTGATTTGTAATATTCAGATATAATTATATCACAGTAGCTTTAATGGGATAGATTTGGTAAGGCCTATTTTTAGTACCTATCAATAGTTCATTTCAAAAACTTAGTGAAAATACTACTTTGCTGATATCACATGTATCCAACATTTATCAAATTATCCCGACAAAAATCTTATTGATTTTTAGATGGTATTAGAATTTCACTGAGGTAAACAACGTACGTCTGAATCCACCTAATGAGTGTTGGAAAAGACCGAGTCAACAAGAACAACTGTTGCACACAACAATCTGGCATTCTTACAGGGCATCTAGCTTACTATGTACACACAGGATTGGTTAACCGATCAAGAAATTCAGGATACTGACATGGAAATAAACAGCATATGATTACTAACAAAATTCACCAGTGCATTTATTTCTCAACAATTAAAGAAAAGTAACCATCATGCTCTTTTGTAAAACAACTTGAGGCTGATAAAACTACAGATAAATAAAAATCACATGTGACGTAAGAAATCAATCGTATGATTAAACGTTCTTGAAAATAATAAAATCAAATCAACTGTAAAACCGAATCCTTTTACATTTCAACTAGATTTACTTACTACTTATTTATTTATCAATAGTTAAAATTAATCAACGAAAATAATACGATTAAATGAGGTACCATTTATCACTGGTAATAACCATTTAGAAAATTGAGACTAATTAAAACAAACAGATGTCTTTGTTATTTTTTCTCATAGTTGAAAGCGTGAGTCAATTGAAGCTAGATCACCATGGGAAACCTGGAAGCACTGAGTGGCCGTTTCGTCCTATTATCGGACTCCTCAGCAGTGCGCATCCACGATCCCGCACTCGCGAGATTCGCAACCAGGACCTAACAGCCTCGAGCCATAGCCCTTAACCGATAGACCACTGAGCTGGCATGCAACGGTGTTAATGTCTAAATTCAACTGATCCAAGAAGTTGAGCAACCGTTCACCACTAATCTTCAGTGAGTTGATATCTCCCAACAGACATGGTTTGAACTCCACTGCTGAGGAGTTCCATAATAAGACGAAACAATCGTCCAGTGCTTCCAGGTTTTCCATGGTGGTCTAGCTTCAATTGACTCACGCTTTCAACTATGAAAATACTGAATCTCTGCAAAACCTCTTCTGATAATTTTTTCTTATTTTTATAAAAAGATTGTTTCACATAAAACTGTAGAATGCAATAAAAATTCAAGATATAAATGTTTTTAGCTATGAAAGAAAAAGATAGAACATAAAATATCAGTTTGTTATCATTGAGACGAGATAATCCAGATAGTTTTTTTTACTTCACAATTATGTTAAATGAACAAATGACTTTTATTTTCAAGCAGATAATTCAAACTTTTGGAGCCAATTATTAAAAAAAACAGCAATATTAAGTACACTGTTTGGCTAAGGCATTCAACTTTCCATTTCTAAGTTTTAAGTTCGAACCCTGTTTTAGTTGCTTCGATCTGAGCAACTGGATAGTATCACTAGCCATCACATTTAGATTATGGTTTATATCCAGGCACCTAGTTATTTATTTCGTTAAGAAAAATCCACGGAATGTTATTTGTACAATGAATTTCACGAATCTTTGAAGCAAAAAATTTTAATTTGGTCAAATTCAAGGGGATTACTCAGCTTTATCAGCAGAATGGTTACAGTCACTGAAATGCAAACGTTCTAACCCACCCTTATGATTCTAAACTTTCGCGTTCATATTCGAAAATGCACTATTTTGTTTCAAGGCTAGAATATTGTATTTCAGGTTGAACTTCTTGGACTCCTATACTTTCACTTTTGCAAATATCACATAGTTCGACTAATTAATCATGTATGTTTACTGCCTAAGTTACCTAATTGTTTTATTACAGATTTTATAACGTTTAACGGAGAAAATCGGTCTTTAATTTCAAGCAGAACCATTCTTGCTCATCATATTCTCATCACGAGAAACCAGAATAGATTGTTTTCAGGATTCATACATCATATATATTCTGTGATTTTAAAAGATTTCAGAGCAGCAAAATCAGTTTTTTTGTATCTAACCTCCCTTGAATGGTATGGTTTTTATATGTTGAGTGGTCATTAAACTGGAAAATATTCCACCAGTACATATTTCTGCTGAGAATTCGGCGAGACTATAATTTAAAACCCTTCAAAATTCTTTCTGAACAGCTGATTATTAGGTAACCAACATCAATCTTACAGTAGAATGTTCAATAAATAAATAACTTTCAACGGTAAACTACATCCACTTAGAATTGTTTACTTGAATCATCCCATCGATATTTAGCACAGCAATTGATCAGTCTCTTATTGGCATATATGCATACTGTGCATACACCCAGTTGATTAGCCCCAAATAGGATGGAACGCGCGTCCTGGATTCCACTGCTAGCCACTATCCATCTTCGCTTAGTAAACCATATGATTTGTTACCTAATTACTTCATAAAGCTTTATGTCAACTTAAGCAAAACCTTCCCCTCCACCACCTCACAAAAGTTTTGAAAATAGAGTTAAGCTACTCAGATAGCTACTTTGAAAGGCAATTTTATAACCTTGGTCACAAGAAATTGTTCAGCCTTAACATTACCTTCAGTTTGACATACATACTAATAATATCCTTTCTTTTTTATTATTCAACTCAAGCACATTTATAAGTTATCTATTTTTATCGGTAAAGGGATTTGTGGAGATTGTAGCATTTTCGCAGTTGAAATCACGACAGAATGTCTTACTTTCGAGTCCCACGTATGAGATCGTGGATATGCACTGCTGAAGGATCCCACACTAGAATAAAACGGCCTTTCAATCCTTCCTTATTTTCAATACCGGTCCAGATTAGATCAACTCGTGATCTCATCTATTTTTTGTTTTGATCTAATACTGATGAAGTATGAACAAAAGCGCTATTCATCTACTTAATACACACATATGTTAACATCTGAAAATCAGTAAAGTATTCGTCCACTTTATTTTTTTCTTCATTATTATGTGAATGAAAGTGAAAGTAGGTTTTAAATCAGACAAAAATTCAAAATGAATGAGAGGAGATATTTTTTTACACATTATAGACTATTTTACCTATATAATATTCTCATATTGCAAACATACATACAGTAACTATTATAAACACTATAGATCTATTATAGTAACTTAGTGTGTTACCTTTCCTTTTTTGATAGGGTGAAGGATAGATCTTTGGAATTCTAATCGATCATATCTTCTTCTGTACATGTATATGTGCTGTTAGACTTATCTTCTACAAAAGTTACACAATGCGTTACAGATTAACTAATATATGTATACATGTGTGTGTGTGTGCCAAACTATTTATAACCACTTGACCATATATGGTAGTTACAGTCATAAAACAAAATTTAATCAATAATAATGTGCTAGTAAATCAAACACTGTTGGAATACAATACATTTGGTTCATCTTACACAGGTTTCATGGTGTATATATGTATATATATGTGTGTGCATGTATCAAACTACTTATATTTTATTCATATAAAAGTAAGGTAATATGAGTTATTGATGAAGTGATCTGACAAGCCCACTATTGTGTGTTTTGTACAATGCACGCACACAAGCACACATACACACATACATACATAGATATTAACAATAAAAAGAAAATGCAATACCTAGTTTACTTCTTTTCACCTTATTTTTTTTGTTGGTAAAAAAAACAAAATAAGTAAGATTCGCCCTTAAAAAATTTTACAGTGAAAAAAAGGTTACCAACTTGTGTGTGTGTGTGTGTGTATAGATACCATTTTACAGTTAAAGTAAACAATTTTGATTAGTTAATTGAATAGTCATCTTTAATGACAAATAAAATCTTGAGGCATTTTTAATTCTTTTAAATAGAGGGTAATTTTAAGAAAAAGAAGATTTAGATATCATTCAAACTATTTCAAGGAAAGATGGAACTATGATTTACTTGCAGTTTATAAGATTAGAACATCATTTTTAGATATAAGCAAAGATGGATAGTGGCTAGCAGTGGAACCCAAGACGCGCGTCAAGTCCAATTTGGGACTCGTCAGCTGGATATATCTACATCTCAGAGTGGATGTTCACTCTGGGACTTGAACCCAGTACCTTTCACTTCAAACGCCATCTCGTTATTCACTCAGCTACTGAGTCCTGATATCATTTTTTATTTTATTTAAACACATAAATATTGGTATAAGGAAGCAGCAGATACATATGCGCCGCACAAATCTCATTCGATTTGTGTGAGGGCTGTGATACTGCCCAGGTGCCCAAACTGAAGCATGTGGTTTTCTTAGGGGACCACACCCGGAGCCTTTGACCTAAAGGTCTAGTCCACAAGGCAGTGGAGCATCGTGAGGAGATGCAGTCCCATGGTAGCCGGTGATCAATGATTGATTCGTACGCCATTTGTTCCCTCAGGATACTGGAGCCCATGTGCACCATTGGTTTGGAATCAGGGTTTTCCAACTCCCCTATGTGGACTTTTCGTGTCCACCAACCCGATTAAAGCGCCGGACATTCGCTTTTCTTCCTCTGAATTTCGTAAACAACAGTGATGCCACGAGAAGGCAGTGAGTAGGACTTCCCTGTCAGAGGCTATATATTCGCGTGACCATATGAGAGCATTTCGAGAGGGAGAGCAGACTCTCTCCACTCTCGACCGTACCAGGGCATTTGGGGGCATTTAAGTCCTGATAGCCACTTGCTTGTGCAATGGGGTGAAGTTTAAATTCACTTAGTATTATTTGTTTGAATCTTCCTATTGATGTTTAGGACTGCAATTGAACAGTCTCTTATTGGCATATGTGCATACTGTGGGTATTGCCTCGATATAGCTTTAATTCATAAGCATTGTAAGCAAAGATGGATAGTGGCTAGCAGTGGAATCCAGGACGTGCATTTAATCTTATTTGGGACTCGTCAGCCGGATATACCTGCATCTCAGTGTTGATATTCACCCTGAGACTCGTCTTGGATTCCACTGCTAGCCACTATCCATCTTTGCTTAAATTGGATAAATCTCTAGAAAATTTCTCTTATGGAGAAATCAAGAGTTCAGGTATTCCGTTGACGATAACTTATGAAATTAAATGACTCATTTGTTTGAATGAATCAAGTTGAATTTCAGTCTTTTGTTCAGTTTTTATATCAAGAGTCTTTGGACTTGCGTGGTCGTGCTACAGGATTGAGCTGTGCTGCCAAAGTCATTGTGTAAAAGCTCGGATAGTGTTTGATTCTTCTGAAATCCAGTTTAAAATTAACTTTTTACAGAGCTTGTCAATAAAATTATATGAAATTTATGTTCCTTGAATCCATATTTATTTATTTATTTAAACACATAAATATTGGTACAAAGGGGCACCAAATATATATGCGCCACACAAATTTCATTTGATTTGTGTAAGGTATGTGATACTGCCCGAGTGCCCAAACAGAAGCAGGCGATTTTCTTAGGGGGCCACAACCCGAGCCTTTGACCTAAAGATCTGATCCACAAGGCGGTTGAGCATCGTAAGGAGATGCAGTCCCATGGCGGCCGGGGACCAACGATTGATGCATACGCCATTTTTTCTCTCAGGATATGTGCACCCATGTGCACCATTGGTTTGGAATGAGGGTTTTCCAACTCCCCTATGTGGACTTTCTGTGCCCACCAACTCGGTTAGAGCGCCGGACATTCACTTTTGTCCTCTGAATTTCGTAAACAAGAGTAATGCCACGAGAAGGCAGTGAGTAGGACTTCCCTGTCAGAGGCTATATATTCGCTGGCCATGTGAGAGCATTTCGAGAGGGAGAGCGGACTCTCCCCACTCTCAACCGTACCAGGGCATTTGGGGGCATGAATCCATAATGTCATGACGATTCTCCTTCCTTATTTCGCTTATTACAAAGTAACATAGGAATAGCAATATAAAAAATACTCAATAATATTTGTAACAGATTTCCTCGAATTGACTGCGACTAATTTCACCCTAATTAAATGAATATTTCTGTAAAATATGAAGCTGGTATGGGTCATATGATTCCATACTTTTAATAAGGATTCGTCATATGACAGTATGTATCCTTTAAAAGAACTGGAATTATAACCCCTGAGTACATCAACGAACATGTTATATTTTGAATTGTTGGATCGGTCACAGATGGACTTAGAATAATGTTGTTGAGTTTAATGACCTAGAAGATTAGCCATAGTTCCTGAGATTAGGATTACTTGATACTGATCCCATATTATCGTATTGTTAACATCTGTTTTAAATGTTGTATTGTTAACTTTGTATATTTCTTGATTCTCACTGTTATAGCTGAGTATTCACTGAGTAAAATAGATAAGTTATCCTACTCAACTTCATTCTTCTTAATTAAGAAGACAGCACTGATCAAAACGTTGTAATACAACTGTAAAATGCATTACAACATGACTTAGCTAGTTTTCATCGGCATCATTTTTCAAATGATTCATATAGAATGACAGAATTTCAAGGAACAAATGTTCTATTAACTGTAGTTCAACGGAATCATCACAACAAGGAAGTAAGATTATTACACCATGAGGTACGTATCACGCGGTCCTACTAAATAGCCTTTTATTCGCGTATTACATGTCGTTAGAAATGAATATACTGTCTTGTACAGCGAAAGATCGTAAACTTTCCATAAACTTACCTGAATAAGTTATGCAATTAATTGACATAATAATCTGTTAAAAAAAAAACACATAAGAAAACAGATAACTTATTGAAATATCTTGAAAGCAGGTAGCTCAGATATTCAAATACACCGCTTGGGTATATTAGGTGACAATAACAACAGCTTTTATTTTATATTCAGTAGAATAGGCATGACAGAAGTTTACCAACTGTTCATTGATATAATTCTGTAACTACATTGATAATTCTTTTTTCGTAAAACAAAAACTATTCACTAATGAATGAAAATACATTTACCATTGTAACCATGCACATGAACATACAAACATCCCTCGCCTTTCTTATTCGTCAAAAATTCTTTTTTTTTTCTTTTTTAATAAACAACATACTTTACCTTATTTGAAAAGACCGCGAAAATGTTAAAACGTAAAGGGCAGATTGTTTCTGTACAGTTTAACATATATTCACATTGAATGCCAACAGTAAGGTAAGAAAAAAGCAGTATAATGTAAGGAGATATGTTTAAGTGATGTTTAATAGAACAAGATATAAGTAAGAATGAACGAAAGTCAACTAACTTTCCCAATAGGAAAAAAATGCTGTAAGGTAAGTTTACCCAGCTATGATCTTAACATATATCAGTTGAAAACATTTAGTGTTGATGAGTTTATCAAGAGAAAATAGATGAATTTCTTCTTTTTTTTTCTTATCATGTAGAATAACATTAATGGTCAATGTTTTTTTGTTTAAAATAACATGATGCCTGACCTTGAGAGAATATAAGTGCGGTCGCACTTCGCATTTTTACTAGTATAGTTTTTTTTCATGGTTGAAATCATGAGTCAATTGAAGCTAGACCATCATGGAAAACCTGGAAGCACTGGACGACCGTTTCGTCTTATTATGGGACTCCTCAGCAGTGCGCATCCACGATCACGCCTCGCGCCAGAGCACTTAACTGATAGACCACTGAGCCGGCATACAACGGTGTTTTTTTTAACGAAATATACTACTCTAAGCAATTACTTTGGTGAATTTTCTTATCGTTGTTTATATCAGTCATCGTAATCTATTCAATGTTGAAATTCTGAAAGAATGGAAAATTTGATTGGATTCAAATGAGATGGAGTTAATAAGATAAATAGTAAAGGATTCGATATAGAAACTACGTCGTGAACGAGAACACAAGTGGGAACAGTCGAATGTATTTGAATATAAAATTACAAAACGTCTTAGTAAAATCTGATAACCATACAGTAAATACTTCATTTGGAATATGTCGATCAATTGTCTTAAAATTGACTGTTCCTTTTGCAAATATTGGTCAGTTGTCTCAGACTCCACTGTTTGCAGATCTTTCTGGTCCCGTTCATTCTCCCTCGATCTTCTCAACCTTCTGCTGCCAGACATTCTATTCCTGACCAGTGTTATATACTACTTATGTCGATATAAGTAACACACAACACAATTGTATCTGTGAAAGTACACAAGACTAAATATAGTGAATATAGTTTAAAAAGTTAATAATGAGTTCATTGAACATGAAAAACGAACATAATATCAAAACACAAGATTAAGAAGAAGATATAAGATGGATTTATTTGAACTAAAAGGACTGGAATTTAACCATAGCATCTAAAAGTCAGTAACCATTAATTATGATTACTTTATGGACTCCAATCAATTAACCATTACGCTTCCGAAAAAAAACGTTTGATAAATTCAAAGGCTAATCACAAATCTTGATTCAGTCAATCATAGTTTCTCTTCTAACCTACTCTTTCCTAAATCGGAATTGAGCATTGAACTAACTAGTATATGTCCTAGATACTTTATTTGAAGGAAATTCATAGAATCATTGACTAATTTACTGTCTTTAACCTAATACCTCAATATGGGCCTAGTTTCAACCTTATCTCTGTAGATTTAACAAAACATTTAGGAAGCTACAAAATCATAAATATTCACTTATTATTATTTCTTACTTGAACAAACTACGTTTTCTTTTAAATAGGTTTAACGTATGAACATGTATATTTGTATCTAAGTGTATAAAGAAGGGGTGTATATATATATATGTGTGTGTATGACACTAAGCTAAAGGGCATTTACATGTGTTCATAGACCTTTAAACTGTAGAAGTTTCTTTTCAGGACATGAATGTATGTAAATGTAGTCATCAAAAAGAAAGAATCTACAAGATGATAGTCACATACATATATGAATGTGTACCAGTGCAATAATCTTAATTTCAGATAATATAAATCATTCTACTAATTTTTTTCCATTTTTTATATTAAATTAACCGAAAATTAATTTTTGATAAAATCATTAATCACGAAAACAAAAAAAACATGCATAGCAACAAAATAAGACGTAGAAAGAGTACAGTTATCATTCAGAAAAGAAAAATATTCTCATCATGTAAGCAAAGATGTGATAGTGGCTAGCAGTGGAATCCGGTTTGACGCGCATTTCGTCCTAGTTTGGACTCGTCATATGGATGTACCTGCATCTCAGAGTTGATGTTCAATATGGGACTCGAACTCAGTACCTTTCGCCTCAAACGACATCGCGTTATCCACTCAGCTACTGAGTCCTGATAGCCACTTGTTTGCGCAACGGGGTGAAGTTTCAATTCACTTAGTATTGTTTATTTGAATCTTCCCATTGATGACTAGGACTGCAACTGGCGTTTGAAGCGAAAGGCACTGGGTTCGAGTTCCAGAAAGAACACCAACTCTGTGATGCAGGTACATCCAGCTGACAAGTCCCAAATAGGACGAAATGCGCGTCAATCTAGATTCCACTGCTAGCCACTATCCATCTTTGCTTAAAAAGTATAATTGTTCTAACCGTAAGTAATTACTTTGATAAGTGATAGTGAAAATCATTTCAAATTTCATGACATAAATAGGAACACCATACAATACATGTTGATATTTGATACAACAATAGATAACTGGTGTTGACTGATTGAACCAGTGAGTTATACTATGCAAATAAGAATACGAAAACGATAAATGCAAATCTGTTTGACAATCGTCATAAGTTAAAATGAATGACTGAAAACACAGATTTGAAACATGGAAGAAAAGTAATCGGCTTTAAAACTTGACTGAGCTTTCTTTTCCACGAGTTTGGACGGGCTGAATGACAGTGAACATTACGTATTTGAAGTGTTTGAGGTCGGTTGAGTGCATATAGGCTAGCATGGTTCTTAGATGTTTTTAAATTTACGTAGACTGTCGACGCCTGAAAACCACCAAATTCGTCACTAGCAACACTATGTTCTTTGTCTTTCTTAGTGTAAACCTCAGGTTGGTTGCTGCTGTGTAACATTTTTTCTAAAGTACCAGTTGAATAATTTTGTTGGAGAGTCTGTTATATCCGGGTAAGTAAATAATATGATTGAAAATAGTCACACATGGCTCTATGGATTGCTATCATGAGTAACATATTGTCGTACTCAAAAATAAACAGATGACTGACAGTCAGTGAATTTGGAACTATTATCGTCTTCCATCGGTATTGATAGTACCTTCTGCAATGCAGTTAATAGGGTTTCACCCCAACAATCAATTTTTTGGATTTTTTCCTACTAACGCAGTCCCAAATGTCGTGCTTCCTGTTCGAGAAATACACTGGTCGACCTGACTGATGTGTTTAAGCGTATCATGATGAACAGAAGCTTGATTAGTTGGCCGGAGTTGAAAACGGCGTTGAATAAATTCCAACACGTAGGAGAAGCATATTATTATGAGGTTTAGACTATTAACACGCACTATATACATATAGGAAGTTGCTCGTTAAGTGACACTAGGTTTAAGTGTGCGTTTGCTGTTTTCAAGTGTACTTTCGGCCGAAAACGTAAACCACAAGGTTTAGGAATAATTAGTAATCCGTGGGGACTACAAATCTGAAATGACATTTCAAGCCAAAGTTTTTGAATTGCCAGTCAATGTTCCGTGTAGTTCTACAACAGGACTAGTACGGGATAAAGTCATGCCGGATAATACATAATCATCCTTGTAAAAATTCATTGACGATTGGCGACCTGTGGACCGGGTGATTGACATCAGAAGATAAGGAGAGTCTGATGCCAGTACTAATCTAATCATCAAATCTTTCGATCACGTGGTTGAATATGTTAAAGAACAGACTGACTATGAAGTCGAGACAATGAAAGCAAAAATCTCTACAGGTAAGTATATACTCCATTTATCACGCGAAAAGTAATGCTGGAATTTAAGAGGATGAATCATGTGTACGTAGTATACGAAGCTGACGATTTGATGTTGATATTGGATCGAGGATCTACCTACTGAATGTACTTGAGCACGTGTCAGTGCGACTGTCGAGTGTTTTCAACATGGAAGTATTCATGTCGGAATATGCTTCTATCGCACTTGAAGAGGCGAACATTTTAAGGTATTTCCCAATTACGAAGTATCAATGTTTTAGTTAACCAAGTCTTCAGACACTGTACACAAAATTTTATTCTTATCTATCCTATATCACTACAACAACGACATCCATCCCCAGACAAAGCAGAGAATATGTGAAAGAGGTTCGAAAACTGTGACGATATCAACGGTAAATCGCTGACAGATTTGCTGGTACTCGTGCACTGGATGTTGAAAGGGAAGAACCAGTTATTATCGACGAGTTCTAAATAACTGTAAAAAATTCACTTCATTAATTCATGAACAAAAGTTTATAACTTTCTCATCCTATGTAAACTTTCGTGATCACATACTCAGTACTGAAAATTGTCCTTAGCACTTTCCCTAGCCAACCGTTAATCTTATTTGATAATACATCTTGTATTTACATTTATAAGCTTCTTTTTCTTATTGTTCTTACTTAGCTATTATAATGGGTAATTAAACTTTTATGTGTAAACAATATTTGTTTTAAATATCATCGTGACTGTAGCAATAGGGAACAGTAGACCGGTTTTGCTCTCTGTACTTAGTTACAGGGGTCCCATGTAAGGTAGATTATCAAGCAGTGTATGATAGTTTATTGATACTACGGCAACAATTGTACGTGTATCCAAGCCCTTCATCTATCTCATGATGTTTTTACAAACAAGAGACTGATAGCAGTGCATACACTTGTATTTAAATATGGGTATAAAGAAACGTACATGGGATAAATATTATATGCAGTTTTCCTTTATTCGTATATTACTCTTCAATATATCCTTCTGTTTACAGCAATTATCATCTATGTTTATTGGTCAACACTTGATTACTAGTAAGATCTCAGTTAAACTTGAAGTTGATATAGGCTATCAGTTTTAAATCATGAGTTTTGCAAAGATGGTCTATCTCAAACTTTCTTTTTCTTGCGTCGATAGGTGGACATGCATTCACACATTGAAGCGATGAGTTCCACTCATTAATGATTCGATGAGAAAGTCGATAGACAACTGATACATGGACTTCAAAGAGTTCTCATAAATTTCTCGTTTTGAGAGGTAAGGTAAATAAGGGCATGTCAAAAATAAAATTGTGATTCAGTAATTTACAAAAACTGTGATTAAGTCACTTATAGTCCTTTTTGTATGGCAAAAAAAAAATCGATTTAGTTATGCCAGTCTCTCGGCCGATTTATGATTACGGGAATCCATTTATTTGTAGTTCTTTGGACTTTTTCTAACAGGAAATTCCAGTTTCGGACGAACAAATGGCATATAGATAATTAACAATGTTTTAGGATCCACATGATTAAACGCTCTACAACTAAAAAAATAAATGGAGTTCTGTGAAGAAGAGTTTGTTGTTTCTTCGTCTCCATACCAACCACTCTCTGTTCTCGTTCTCATTCTTTTCTCTTCGATTTTATCAACCTTCTACCTCCATGCATTTAACTTTCGATTAGTGATACATACTACTTATATCTGTAGCACACACTAAACAATGACTTCTTGAGGTCTATTCCACATAAACAATATTGATTAGTAAAGATGGATAGTGCCTAGCAGCGGAATCCAGTTTGACGCACGTTTCATCCTATTTGGGACTCGTCAGCTGGATGTACCTGCATCTCATAGTTGATGTTCACTCTGGGTTCCACTGGATTCCACTGCTAGCCACTATCCATCTTTGCTTACCATGCTTGTGAATTAAGGTAATATCAAGGCAATACGCACAGTATGTACATATTCCAATAAGAGACTAACCAGTTGTAGACCTAAGCATCAATGTGAAGATTCAAACAAACAATACTAAGTGGATATTGATTAGTGTACAAATTTCTGGAAAGTTACATTGTGCCCATAATTATGTAAAGTTAATACATTTCTACAAATGAGTAATCAGTAAATCATGTAAAGAAAAGAAGTTATAGAAAGACAGTATGAAAGGAAAAAAACGTCGAACGAGAGGAGAAGAAATAACGAGAAGAATTATTATTCGAATGTTACGTTAAAGTTTTACAGCAAAGGGATTCTTTTTCTTCATTTCATTACTTTATTGACGTCGTTCTTTGACAAAATCGTATGAAAAACTTTAATGATGTAATTATATATTCTTTGGTAACAATTAGGTGATGGACGAGTAAAGTGATATACTAATTAATCACTAGGGTATTCATAACCTAGATGAACTGCCTTGATTGTGTATTTTATTTGCAAGTTAACAGGAAATATGCCCAACACTAGGAGTTACAAAATGTTCGACAGATTACAATAAATGTTGATAGGAAGCCAAAAAAATATAAAACAAAATAAAGTGAGCATCCTCAACAGGAACTCTCTTCAGTCAGAGCAGAAAAAATCAAGTTGCTATATTTATATCTCATTCAATGGGAATAAGAAGTAGTTATTTTTGAGATGAACTACTATTATATTTAATTCATATTTCTTCTTTTTGGCAGATCATCACCACATACGTTCAAACTCCCGGAAATCTTGCAACGTATTGGTACCTCCAACTTATTGATAAAGACTATGATAATGAAAGGTTCTAGCACGTAATACAATGGACATCTCAGAATCAATTAGACGATTTGGACTTCGCAGATGAACTAGCCCCCCTACCTCATACACACAAAAATGTAGATGAAGACAAATAGTGTAGCAGCAGCCTCTGTATCAATAGGCTTCAACATACACGAAGGAAAAAGCAAGATCCTCAAATACAACACGTAGAACGCTAACCTAATCACATCTGATGGAGAAGCTCTGGAAGATGTGGAAACATTCACGTACCTGGGAAGCATCATTGATGAACAATGAGGATCTAATGCAGACATAAATACGAAGATTGGCAAAGCATGGACCGCATTCTTACAATTGAAGAACATATGGAACTCAAAACAAGTCTCTACTAATTTCAAAGTGCGAATCTTCAAAAGTAACGTCAAGACAGTCCTGCTGTACGGAGCTGAAACGTGGAAAACTACTGCAACCATCGTCAAGAAGGTACAAGCTTCGAGATGAAGAGGAAATTAGGAAAAGACGTTGGAAGTGGATAGGACATACATTGGAGAAATCAACAAACTGCATCACTAGGCAATCCCTAACTTAGAATCCTTAAGGGAAGCGGAAAATAGGAAGGCCAAAGAACACATTACGCCAGGAAATAGAAGCAGATATGAAAAGGATGAATTTTAACTGGAAAGAACTGAAAAGGATTGCCCAGGACGAAGTTGGATGGAAAATGCTGGTGGGCGGCCTATGCTCCTCCAGGAGGGGTAACTGGCGTACTAAACAAGGTAATTATTGTTTTTACATATAGGCTATAGAAGATAGATAGATAGATAGGGATATTTTAAATCAAAATACAAGATAATTTCAACTTTATTTGTTGTGTATTCACTTACAGTATGAAAGTAAAACAAGTCATCGTTGTTAAGAGCATCTCAATAAACAAAAATTACCTATTTTATACTACTTATATGCGGTTAATCAACCTCGATGAATGATAAATATATCTAGATAAACATCTTGTTAGTCGAATAGATGTTTTTTTTTAGAAAGTCTTATTCCAATGTAATACTACGAATCATTTGTTTTAATAATCAGGAAGGCTTAATTATCATCTTAGCCCATAGATAATACACTATACTTGACTAATATTCACACTGTTGGTATTGAATCAATATACACAATACAAATAGTGAGGTATTTACAATGAAACGCTTCTAGCATGTAACTAAAAGGAAACACAGCTCATATCCATATTTTGTATAGTTGTTGTGCATGCATCCTGACGAATACATCTAACCTAACTAATTTCTTATTGTTAGTTTCAATCAATTACAAGGCTGATAGGAAAATAAGTGGGCGGTTAATTATAACAAAAAGTAAACCCTTATATTACCATACATAACCTGCCTTTCGTCCTGCTTTTCACTGAATTCATATATTACCATAGGTTAAATACCTATTATTTTGTTTAAATATATATTTGGACCTTACCTAAAATATGAACTAGCTATATATTTCCCTATTAAACATTATTGATTTATTATAAGGTGCATCTCATTTATGATTGGTTGATTGAAATCAATAATAATTTGTGCTGATATTTTAACCAATAGGATGTGAGCTACAATTCCCATATATACATATATATATAATAATGATACAAGTGCCCAAATTATACGCTGACATAATATTGTCGTTTCATCACATTTATTCGTACTTTATTCATAATAATAAACTACCGCTTTATATTTTCGTTATATCTATCCATTCAAAAAGGAAATTTATATATAATTAATTGAATATATACAAGTAAGTCTTATTTGAATTCATTAAAATGATTCTAAGCATAGAATACTACTTATAAAGATATAAAAAGTAATATATATTTTCAGAAGGGGTTTTGTAGATATTATAATTATTTTAATAGTTGAGATCATGAATCGTTTGAAGCCAGACCACCATGGGGAACTGCCTCAGTGACCTATAGGTAAAGCTATCGCGCGTGAGATTTATAGGTCCCAGGGTTAGAATCTCATGAGGCAGAATCGTGGATGTATACTACTGAGGAGTCCCACAATAGGACGAAACGGCTATCCAGTACTTCCAGGTTTTCCTATGATGGTCTAGCTTCAATTCATTCATGATCTCAACTATTAAAATTAATATTTATTTATTTGATCATTTCTTTTTATTATTCTATTTAATAGATATATACAAAGATTAAATTATGGATCCATCTGATCCAGATTTTAAATATTTGGGTGTAGATCGAAAAGCTTTATTAAAAGAATTAGCTAATTTTGATAGTAAAAATGTTATATGGGTTGAAGATGAAAAAGAAGGTTATGTATTAGCTGATATCAAAGATACTACTGGTGATACAATTACAGTAGCACTTAAAGATGGAAGTGTAAGTGTTAAAAATATTTTTTATATTTTATTAATATGAAGTACTTTTGTTTTTGTTTTTCTTTGAAGTATGAGTATATAGTGAGGTTAATCAGGTTAGGTAGACTGATGAAGTATCTTAGTTGTATGTATTACATGACCAGTAGGTTGTTTTTATCTTGTACTAGTATGGTAATCATGTGGTATTTAGATCAATTGCATTCTTATATGGGTTCTTTTTTCTCATCTATAGTTATAGTACATTACTACTTATAATTGAATAGTAGTAAATATTATTATATTAGCCAAAAGTGAAAAAGTGAGTAATTTATATGTGAACAACTAGAATTTAAGCAAATTTTTTCATTGGTTTAACATACTTAACTTTTAATAGAAACAGTCTATGGTTAGTTATTATCGATTAGTTAATCACATACTCCAGTTGAACATTAGTTAATAATACACTGATAATTGAATTGTCATTAGCCAATACAATGGTTACAAGTTAGTGGGTTCGAGTCCCAGAGTGAACATTAACTCTGAGTTGCAGGTACATCCAGCTGACGAGTCCTAAAGTAGAACGAAGTGCGCGTCAAACTGGATATCATTTCTAGCCACTACCATCTTTGCTTATAATGCCTGTGAATTAAGGCAATATCGAGGCAATACGCATAGGATGCATATATACCAATAAGAGACTGACCAATTGCAGTCCTAAGCATCAATGGGAAGATTCAAACAAACAATACTATGTGAATGGTTACAATGGTTATTAAATTATTTCATTACTACTTATTTATTTTAATAGGAAAAGAAAGTTAAAAAAGATGATGCACAACAAGTAAATCCACCGAAATTTTTCTTAATTGAAGATATGGCTAATTTGACACATTTAAATGATGCTTCTGTATTGGAGAATTTACGTGCACGTTATTATAGGCAACTGATTTATGTAAGTTTGTCCTTTTTTAAAGTAAAACTTTGTTTCGTCGGATTGTTCTTGGTTACTAACTTTTGTACTTTATAAAGATTCACTGAAGAATATTCTGTAGGGAAATCAAAGAAGGATCTCATTTTGAATGATACATCTTCAAAGATTTAACTTGTATTATCATGTAAGACTTTTTTGAAGGTTAGTGATAGTCAATTCATAAAATGGAAGTTGATTTCAAATTTAACAATGAGTATAATAATATAAGACTTCATCGGCCTGTTTAAATATCTGGGTTACCTATTCTTGACATCACTATATCTCAATAAGTTACCTATCATTTTGTTTGTTTTAACACATTACTAATTATACTAATCATTTAGCCTATTTAGGAGGGTTTATGAAAAGTTTACGACCTTTCGCTGTACAATTTACAAAAACGTACGATCACAGACATTGTAGTGGATATCAATATGCATTGAAAAGAATGATCATTGTTTAGATGTGGATTCCTGAACTGTTAACATCTAAATAGTGATCATTCAGGATAGATGAAGAAATAAGGAAAGGAAACTTGTTGAAATACTTTCTGATGAGAATATAATATTGAATAAAGCTATTCATAATAATGATAATAATATAGGCTTTAATAATTTATTAGGTTATAAAATACTGGTATATATAGTATTGTTCCCATTATTCATGAGAGAAGTCATATATGTATATCTGACATTTGTGAAAAGTTTTGTCGTTTGTCTGTGATGAAGGGTGTACCAAGGAAGTACATTTTTATAAACGACTGGACATTAGGGACTATAGATTTCTAACATAATTTGTAAGGTGATTGTCAGGAGAAAAAAATGTTTTCATTTGATTTTAACTCAATTTTCACAAATAAAATGCTTTTAAATGTATGTTGTTTGGTAATTTGTACCTCAAATGTCCTGGTTCGGCCGAGGGTGGGGAGAGTCAGCTCCACCTCTTCAAATGTTTCCATATGGCCGTGTGCATACAACCACTGACAGGGAAGTCCTACTCACTGCCTTCTCGTGGCATAACTGTTGTTTACGAAACTGAGAGGACGAAAAGCTAATATCCGGCGTTTTAACAGGGTTGTGGATATGGAGGATCCACTCATTGGAGTTGGAAATCCCTGATCCAAACAAATGGTGCACATAGGCTCCAGGATCCAGAGAGAACAAATGGCCCATGAATCAATTGTTGATCACTGGTTACCATGTGACTGCATCTCCTAACGTTGTTCCACTTCCTTGTAGACTAGATCTTAAGGCCAAAGGCTTCGGGTGTTGTCCCCTAAGAAAACCACTTGCTTCAGTTTGAGCACCTGGACAGTATCACAGCCCTCACACAAATCGAATACGAATATTTATGAGTTCGAACAAATAAATCTGTTATGCATATTGTTTTTAACGCCTAAAAGTATTACAATAAAATTATTGTCATTCTACATTCTACTGATCAAAAAAGTTTACTTAACTTCAAACATTTCATTTTTAGACTTATTCAGGATTATTCTGTGTAGCAGTTAATCCTTATAAACGTTTTCCAATTTATACTGAACAAGTTGCATTGAAATATAAAGGAAAAAGACGAGGTGAAATGCCACCACATATCTTTTCAATCTCTGATAATGCTTATCATAATATGTTACAAGGTTAGTTACTTTTCTTTTCCAGGTAATTCGTTATATAAGTGTCAATCTTAATTAAATGGGGTTTTTTTTCATTATTCTACAATTAAAAATCATTTACTCATTATGAGAGCTTATCTGATGTTTTTCAAAAAAAAGTCTTTGTTTTTGATTGAGATCATGAACTGATTGATGCCAGACCACCAGTGAAAACCTGAAAGCACTGGACGGTCGTTTCGTCCTATTATGAGACCCTGGGTTCGAATCCGGCAACAGGACAATGGTGGTCTAACATCAATCGATTCATGATCTTAATCAATAACGTAATAATTTCCAAAACCCCATACTGATAAAAATCATTGTATTCTCATTGATTTTAAACAGATCGTGAAAATCAGTCCATTCTGATTACGTAAGTTTCTTGCCTTAAAATATTTGAATATAAATGTAATTATTGTTAACCTTACACGAAATGAAATTTGTTCTATTTTTTGAAAACTTCACCGGATTGGTTATGGAATTATAATGTTAGATAGTTAAATGGAATTATAGCAGAATGGATTAAATGTATACTTTTTTGTCGATTGATCATCATTTATAATGTGTACATGTAAGAAACAGGAGGTCTACCTACACCCAGAGCCATGGTTAGGAATGTCTATCGATAGAATGTTTGTCACTAAAAGATTAGACAAACACAACATTAATTACTGATCATTAATTGACCAGTTGTAAGTAACTGAGTCGTAGAGGTGGTAAGTTACGACCTCAATGACAGAAAATAAAGCTTAGTCAAATTTGTGAACAGAGTTGTTTACAAGTATTGTTGGTTAAGCGAAGATAGATATAGATGAACCATATGCTCATGAAGATAATGATAATTATATTTGAGTATTTCGCATTTCCAAAAGTAATTTGCACTCACAACCCAACATATGGTAGAATGTAAGATCTTCAAACTTTGATGCTTGAACTATTTTCTACTCAAATCAGTATATTGCATAATACGGTCCTTTATAACTTAGTGACTTCAAAATTTGGGAGGGTTATTAAAGCTCAAACTAATCAATGTAGCATATATGGTTGTGTAAGTGTAGCCAACAGAAATCTGATTACTTTCACGTATTTACATGTACACGTACACATGAAACACATGGATTAGATGTTTTTATGGGAAAATTATCTACTACACTACAAGATAGCTATCATGGTGGAGAAGATTTGTAGCTCAGATGGGTGATTTTGATGGAGTTTTGTTCTCTGAGCTGGATAGTTTGGTCGTGGAGCTTTCATCGTCCTAAAATTAATTTAATACTTCTTATATACAAGATATATTTATCTTTTTCTTATTAAACAGAGGAGAAAGTGGTGCTGGAAAAACAGAAAACACAAAGAAAGTTATTTCATATTTTGCTGTTGTCGCAGCAGCTTCAAAGAAAGAAGATGATGATTCTAGCAAAAAGGTTTGTATTTACTTTAAAATGAAAAAAAATACTTAGTGTTTTTTAAACACATAGAACTATGTTTCTATTAATGATCTACTCTCTGAGATAGTTGACTTAATTTGTGACACTTGATCATTATCATTATGAATAATATCGTCAACATCTATTGAGTTCTAAGATAACAATATTATCAAAAGTACCTACCTGAACTGAAAAGTTTTGTGATCATTATAGAATTATGTATTTAGACCTTATCCTTGGATTAAGCTAAATTACCAAACACTTGAGACATTTCATTGGTAATTAGATTTTAGGGCGAGACTATAATTTATGAATGAACAAATCAGATTTATGATAACAGATCATGGATTTTGGCGTGAAATTCTTTATCCATTTGGATAAATAGTATCTTAACATTTTAGCTGATGTTAGTTCGTGATCAAACCCCTAAATTTAATCCTTATTCCTAACCATCAAATATAAATCACAATCCTTAACGTTCACGCAGGTTTAAAACCCTCATTTAGCCCTAATCAGCAGGTAAACATTCCCAAAGTCACTTTAGTGCCGCTCAAAGATCGTCCATAAATTATAGTCTCACTGATTTTGATTTAGATCAATTCAAGAATCTTGAATTGTAAACAACTAAAAATGTTGGCAACACAATTGAAGCTTCAACTTAAGTTTATATGTTTATATGATTATAATCTACCTTGAATTTAGTAGTTGAATTCATGAGTCGATTCAAGCTAGACTACCATGGAAAACCTGGAAGCACTGAACGGCCGTTTCACCTTAGTTTGAGACTCCTTAGCAGTGCACATCGAAGATCCCACATGCGAGATTCTAACCCAGTACCTTCAGTCTCGCGCGTGAACGCTTAACCTCTAGACCACTGAATTGAATTCATACATAAGTTGATCCGTTTATTCATAATATTTAATTAGATTAATTTTTTTTAATTTACTGTAGTTTTTCTTTTCAATATTAAAAGTAACTT
Organism: Schistosoma mansoni; assembly: GCF_000237925.1. Taxonomy (NCBI): domain Eukaryota; kingdom Metazoa; phylum Platyhelminthes; class Trematoda; order Strigeidida; family Schistosomatidae; genus Schistosoma; species Schistosoma mansoni. Next base: position 495,008 of record NW_017386063.1, read on the forward strand.
TTAGTCACTGGTTCATTAAGTTAGTTCTTTTGATGAATTGGAATCTGGAGAAAACAAAAATAGAGGCGGAACATTAGGACTTCATTCTATTTTGTGGTTGCTCTTAAGCTGTTTACAAATATTCTCGTATTGAAATGTAACATTGAATCATGACATAATATGGAATCATAGACGCTGATGATGGGAAATACTTAAAATAACAAACATTTATATATACAACCATATGTAAGGGTGTTTTAAGATGGGGATTGAAAACAGAGAAAGTGAAGTTATAATGCTTAAACCCTTCTATATTGTATATATATTAGAATAAAAAAACTGGTAGGATAGACTACTTATTAATTATAAAATAATTAAAGAGCTTACATAAATCTAACATAATTTGAAGATATATAGACGATAGATGATGTGATTGTAATTGTTCAATGTTTGAAGATTGATGAGATGGTCTAGAAAATAATTATAGAAGATCTTATGAGTTTATATAAGTTTAGAAAATTGAGTAAATGAAAATCACAGATGAATGAAAAGATAGCAATAATGTGATGTGTGCTACTGATATCGACAGATATAAGTAATATGTATCACTAATCAAAAGTGAAATACTTGGAGGCAGAAGATTAAGAAGATCCAAGAAAAGAGAATGAGAACAAAGAATGATTGATGTGGAAACGAAAGAACAATGGGGTCTGAGATAATTGACTGATATTTTGCAAATAAAGTATTTACTGTATGAATCTCAGATTCTATTTAGATGTTCTGTAATTTTGTGTCCAACTACATTCGATTATCCCCATTTGTATTCTCGTTCACTACACTAACAATAAATAAAGACAATTTTGATCAAAATTATGAATTTACCGAGGAACTGATAAGTTGGCAACTATCTGTTCCAAAAACTCAGGAAATTCTTTAGTTCAGATAACTGACAGACTTTAGTTAGATAACCACTGACAACTAGAAAGTACTGATTAGCTATTTCTTCCTTAAAGTTGGAAATGTAAAGCATTGGTTACTAACTCAATAGCTTAGTGGTTAAGTGCTGGCCATGAGATGTAAGTGTCCTTGGTTCAGTCCCTTAGAGTAGGGTCGTGAATGAGCAATGATAAAGAGTCCCACACTAGAACAAAATAGCTATCCGGTATATTCTGGTTTTAAATAGTTTCTTAATCAAGATCAAGATTCAACAGTGAACACAAACTTCATACATTAATTTAAGAAATCAGTTAAAAGCCAATAAAAATAAATTGATTTTGATGGAGTTTTTGTTCTCTGAGCTGGAAGGTTTGGTCCTGAAGCTTTCATCGTTCTTCTGAACGACATCATCAGCACAAACTTCGGGTAGGAATAAGTTGATATATAGCTTAATTCGGATTTTAAGCTTCTGAATGATTTCACTGTGAATCTCTCTTTATCATTCAATAATGCTTTGTTATTAATCAAAATCAAATTGAAATATTCTTTACTTTCTTTTTTTTTTAAATTAGGGAACACTTGAAGATCAAATTGTTCAAGCTAATCCAGTTCTAGAAGCATATGGTAATGCCAAAACTACAAGAAATAATAATTCATCTCGATTTGTAAGTTATTTTTAAATAAAGATAAACTTTAAATAGGAAAGAATATGTATTTGTAAAATCTCAGCAAACTCAGCAAAAGGGAATTTTGAAGTAAATCCAACGTTTCACCTGGCAATCTGGTCCAAGCTTTTTCAAGGAATTATAATCAGACATCCAAATGATCGAATATAAATAGGTAGTACATGGTTTTTCGGTTCATGTATACTGAATAGGTCATCTATTCAACGTTAAAAATGTCCAAACTAGGTATATTTTTATATCGATTGCCTGAGTGCCCAGTTAATATATGACATTATACGATTGCCTATCAGGGAGCAGTGAATTTATCGATCACCCAATGATACACAAAAGCCGTATGAACAGTCTTGAGTACTTATCAATCCTGTTATCTGCCTAACCTAGCCAATTAAGTCCAGAACAGCAATAACAGCCTCTGCAATATGAATCATTATTCAAAAACATACTGAGTTTATATACCAATCAACAGACTACATCGTACCATAAAATAGAAAAAAACATTTGTACAATAATTGGCCAAATGTGGCTGTGAACGTGGGGAACAGTAATTAATAGACTGGATCTAACTCAAGAATGATAAATTGTATAATAATAGTTCATAGGTCAGAACAAAGCTCATAATAAGAGAGACGCGAATATGAATAGTTTCATTACTTAACAATTATAGAATAGAAAATATACATATCATATTGGTCCATAAATAATCCTCAAAGTTACTATTCATAATTCTACACGGGATATAACATATATGTATTAGTGTGTAAGACCTATTGAGCATACAATACCTATTTATATTCGATAATTTTGATGTTTGACTAAGATATTTCCTTGGAAAAGCTTGAACCAGATCACCAAGCAAAACGTTGGATTTACTTCAAATTCACTTCGCTGAGATTTTACAAATACATATTCTTCCTATTTAATGTCTTACATCAATTTACAACCTAAATACCGTGAAACTATTCACTCTAATTTAAACGAAAGTTTTTATATAAAAGATAAACATTCTTTATTTTTTCTTTTCCAATTAGGGTAAATTCATTCGTATTCACTTTGGTACAACTGGTAAAATTGCTGGAGCCGATATTGAACATTGTAAGTTATGAAGTTAACAATAACAACAAGCAATTACTTTTTCTTTTTCTTCTCAAAGATTTGCTCGAGAAATCACGTGTAGTTTCACAGATGAAAGGAGAACGTAATTATCATATTTTCTATCAGTTATTATCAACTTATGGTTCAAAATATCATGGTAAGTTCTTCTTTCTCTGTTATATTTATATTACTAAATGTTTTAAAAAATAATAATTCAGTTATTGAATGATTTGTAATTGATATACTTGATGCTAATTACGATTTCTCGGTAAACGAACGAAGGTCAATGACACAGTGACACGATAGGCTAATCTAATCCGTTGTCCCAGGCTCCGCTAACTAGAGGAAGAAGTCCAAGACAAAGTAGGGGAAATATATTCCATAAGCAGCCGTAGTAGAAGCAGTCGTAAGGGGAAAAACTCAAACGTATATATACAGTGATAAATTGTCCTTGAGCAGCATTACAATATAGCACACTCAAAGATACAACAGACCAATAGCATTTAAGATATTTTACAAGTGGGAAATTTGACTCGAAGGTGAAAAGAGCGCTTTTGGCTCGAAAACAAAGAAATTCAAAGCTTCAAAATAAAATTACAAAATTAAGCCATTTACCAAGTAAGTTCTGGGGATTTAACATCCTCAACAGTAATACGAACTAACCTTAGTTAAATAATCATTGGAAACAAAGGAAACATTGGAAAGGTGTTTCGTTGTAGTATGGGAGTTTTCATCGATTCGCATCCATGATCCTACCTTGAGAGGATAGAGCTCAGGAACTTTAGATATCACAGATAAGGTTTAGCCTTTGGAACATTGAGTTGATATCTAATACTTATTTATTATCATCATTATATTTACTTTTCAGATAAATTATTAGTTCAAACTGATCCTGCTTTATATAGTTTCATTAATCAAGGAGAACTAACTATTGATGGTGTAGATGATAGTGAAGAAATGAAATTGTGTGATGTAAGTTTAACTGATTAGTAATTGTTTGTCTATCAAGTTACTTACTTACTCTTCAGCGTAGAGTTTAAATGGTTAAAATGATATGTTTTGGTTGACGCTTTCTTAATAAAACTGTTTTCTACGAGATGGGGTCGCTAACCCCATATCTAACCCTCCTCCTTTATCCGAGCTTGGGATCAGGAGTAATCCTAGAAGGTCTGTAGGCGGAGTTTATATCGAGATAAAAGAGGAAAACTGATTTACAGTCATTTAGGTAAATTTTTAGGACTGAAAAATTAATTTAAAACACCATTTAGAGTTTTGTTACTTTTCTAATATTCAGAGGAAAGTTTTTTGGGTCTATTAGGAAAGAATAGATTTTGAATATTTCTCGTATTCTGATGCTTTTACAGCAGCTCACGTACAATTGAGTTTGTTCATATCTAATTTGGTTAAGTCCTTTTGTTAAGTTATTTAACGGACAGAGTCATTCGTAAAATAACAACCTATTTATACTATTGTACTTTGCACTTGTATAAATATGTATGCTTGAGCATTGCTTACTGCCAACGCATATATTCATTCTGCTAGCCTTACTATTAGTCTCTTAATTGATTTGATGATTCATTCATTTCCATATGTATACGTATGTATGCACTCGTTCATTGGCTTGATCACTTTCTCACTCGCACTACTCTTTCATGCTTGGTTAACGTGCCTGTAATTTTGGATATCTGTGCGTGATTCAATAATAAACGTAATCAACACTTTGTATTCGCCTTCTGATCTATACACCTTTGGGACGTTATCGAGTAACGGTTATCAGGACGAACAATATACGAAGTTTAAGGATAATATCGAACACAGAACACCACACGTTCAGTTTCCAGAAGAGTATCCACACCCTACTAAGCTTCATAATGCTGTGAAAAGTTCACTCGAGAGATATATTCATACCTCTTGAGTTAACAGACAAATGTCAAGGCTGACTGAAGATCAAGGTAGAACTCAATTATTCAGTCGATTAACAGTTCGATTGGTGATTTCATGAAATTAAATTAGGATATTGAATGGGATTAAATAGAAGGTTTCTACGTTGTCGTTTCGGTTAATTTCAATTGTGCTTCTGTAAAATGAATTGGGAATTTTCTGTAGACATTGGCTTAACTGAGCTGATAGCCCATCGCTAATTACTTTCAACGATCGTCTAATTCAACATTACATACAAATATTTCCTATGAGCTTACTCAACCTGTTATACAAATGAGAAGACTAAGAAATGACTAGGAAGTTGTAATTGGTAAACCGAATAAATTTAATTTAGCACAAGTAAGTAGTATGTTCAAACTCGTCCAGCGCATCATTCTGATTAAAACTTATTTTAATGTTATATAGTTGAGATCATGAGTCAATTGAAGGTAGACCACCATGGAAGACCTGGAAGCACTGGATGGCCGTTTCGTCCTATCGTGGGACTCTTCAGTAGTGCACATCCACGACCCCGCCTCGCGAGATTCGAACCCAGGACCTACCAGTCTCGTGCCAGATCACTTAACCGATAGACCACTGAGCCGGCATCCAACAGTGTTTTCCATGATGACCATGATGGTCTAGCTTCAATTGACTCATGATCTCAACCATATAAAATTACTAAAATTTCCACAAAACCCCCTTCTGATTTATTTTAATTGTTGAAAATATGTATATATTCTTTTTTCCTTTATCATATCCTTCATTTACTATTTACCACTTTCTATTTTTTGTTAATAGGAAGCTTTTGAAGTTCTTGGATTTAATGATGATGAAAAATTATCATTATTCAAATGTACTACATCAATTTGTAATATGGGTGAAATGAAATTTAAACAAAGACCAAGAGAAGAACAAGCTGAAGCTGATGGAACTGCTGAAGCAGAAAAAGTTGCATTTCTATTAGGTGTTAATGCAAAAGATCTATTAACATCATTTTTAAAACCAAAAGTTAAAGTTGGCACAGAATTTGTAACTAAAGGTCAAAATTTAAATCAAGTTAGTAATCCATTATGTATTTATAATAATTATTTATCAATTCATTTGTTTAAATCTTCCCATTGATGTTTAGGACTGCAGTTGATCAGTCTCTTATTGGTATATATGCATCCTATGCGGATTGCCTCGATATTGCTTTAAGTCACAAGCATTATAAGCAAAGATGATCGGTGGCTATCAGTGGAATCCAGGACGAGCACTTCGTCCCATTCGGGACTCGTCAGCTGGATATATCTGGGTTGATGTTCACAAATGAATACTTACATTTAAATTTTGTCATGAAAAGAAATCCATTATTCTAACTACTTAACTGTAGTTATATATTATTGAGTAACGCCTAATGTATCTTTCATCATAAATTGATATTTATTTTCAGCCTCTAAATGGTGTTTAAATCGTACTCTGATTTACACTGATAATAAGCGTTCTTTTTATGTAGAATTACCCCCAAGTTATACGTTCGAAATTCAGTTAGTTGACAGTTTTTACCTTCAGTAAACTCCTAGAATTATTGAATGTTTGTAGGGTTGCGGCTCTCCAAAACATTTTCAATGTTCAATAATTGTGGTGTTCCTAATGCGTTCATTAATCTTCCCGTTTATTTAATGGATGAATGGTATACGTTAGAGTAATATTTTAACAACGATTTCATTCCAAGCAGATGGGGTCATTCACAAAGTTCTTGTGTGACGTGTATAACATTCTGTATGTAAGCTTTAGAGCGGGAAATGAAACCAATGATAAAAAGTGCACTAATATACAACTGTACAATCTAGATGAGCAGCAGAATAACCGAAGTTACTGTTTACCAAACATTTAGTAAATATCGAAAACGTTGGAGATAACGTCAGTCGCTTTTTCAGGTCTATTTGATGATAGGTTTCGTCAAAAACTGACACTATTGAATTAATTTCGTGGGTTTTTCTTTAAAGCATGAACAGAAGCCCATATTGCTAATGGATCACCATCGTACCTGAGACTACATTGACTTTATTGTTTACCACTTCTTCATTTAGAGCCCAGCTACAAGTGGGGACCCGAATAATGTTTAATTAGGTTATTTAAAGAAATTTACCCAGTTTGAAGAGAAATATTAAGAATGCATGAACCACTAAGGTAAAGATTCTCTGTAAGTTAGGATTCATCACAAATGAAGGTTAGAAAGTAAAAGCAATTATATAGTGTTAGTTGATTAGAGATTGTCGACACAAAACCCTGTAACGTGTTAACGTTAAAACATAGCACATACAATATCTTTTTGCTCAGACTAGAGACCAATCTACAACTTGATCAATCAAATCCTATCGCCAATAAGAATTAGACAAATATGACATTGGGCACCGCTTAGTAACTAGTCCGTTTAAACACATAAGGTGCTTGTAAATGGTTACAACTAATTAATTGGATAAACCGTAGTTTACAACCAATCATAGATTTTCGAAAAAAATGAGTTTTATAAGAATAATGGGTTTGAGGAGCTGTTTCATCCTAGTTTAGGACTCCTTATCAGTGCACGTCTAAGACACCGCCAAATGAAGTCGGACCCGAAAATTTTAGATCTAGTACCTTTTCAAAGGTTATCTAATCAAAGTGAAGCATAATAATGATTTCGTCGGTTGTTGTTTTAATTGAGCTTTTATTAATATACACTATGATCAACTTAATATTTTTGATTATCTCTATGACTCACCAAGCCTTATGCATCAAAGAGATATGTAGAGAGAGAGAGAGAGAGAGGGATAAAGGGTTTTCATACTTTCCTGTGGACTTGTAGTATTGGTTTATATGTTAAGCCCATATACTTTATTCTAACTTCTGGCCAAGCCCATTCGCCTGTCCATTATGAGTCATGTTTTCATCTTGTCAATTATTCACTTATTAATCCTGACCATTTTTGCATGAGCGTAGTTGTGTGTACCCTTCTTATCCTATTTATCACATGTCTGTCATTTATTCTTGTCTGACTATAAATACTGATTAACGCTTGCTTAGAATGAGTTGGCTTACCAGCCATCTCCAATGTGCGTCATTTGCTAATAAAACTGTAGCTGCCGCTTCTCTTTGTCTTCTGACTCTATACACCGTTAAGATCGGTATTATAACGGTTATCGAGGTGAACTATTGACGAAGCACGGCACTACAGACTACCCTTTTACTGGTTTATTTTTGATCCCTAATCATTATTACCGTTATCATATTCTCTTTTAATAATTAAGACAATCATAATCTTTTAATTTATTTCAATAAAAGGTCACATATGCAGTTAGCGCTTTAGCTAAATCTTTGTACAATCGTATGTTTGGCTGGTTAGTAGCTCGTGTCAATAAAACTTTGGATACAAAAGTTAAACGTCAATTTTTCATTGGTGTATTGGATATTGCAGGTTTTGAGATTTTCACTGTAAGTTTTATTATTATTATTATTATTATTATTATTATTATTATTATTATGGTTTTGAATTTAAAAGGCCGTTGTCAATTTGTTATGATTTTATGCCCGGCTTTTATCACGTGATTTATTCACCAATCGAAATACGACTTATCCAATCTTAGCACTGTGCCAAATCAATGACGTTCAAGCGGTATGAGCAGCATAGCGCCCTTATTGGTCCCTTGTCCGCCTAGCCCTTCCAATTGAGTCCAAAACACCAATTACAGCTTCTGCTATGCGAATCATTTATTTTAAGCATACTCGGCTTATATACTAGACAAACAGACAGACCGCATCACACCATGAAATAGAAAATAGTGTTTGTACAAGATCAAGCCGAATGTGGCTGTGAACGTAGGATACAATAATCAATAAACTGAGCATAATTTAGGGACAGTAAATCGTATAATAATAATGTATAGGTCAAAATGAAGCTTATAATAAGATGAATATAGATATACATAATCTAATCACTCAACAGTTAAACAATAAGAATATATATAGAATAATAGTCTATTAATAGATCCCGGAAATTACCCGTACTCATTTCTTCACTAGGATATAACAATTAATATTATTATTACTATTCATAAGAAAGGTGGATCATTTGATTTACAGGTTCCTTGAATTTCCTCAATTAATAATGGTAACAATGTTTGTTTGTTGACGTGTGTTATAGAAGTAACTAGAGCTTTTTAATTTTTCAAACAGTTCAATAACTGAGAAGAAGTAGAATATAAGTAGCTTAGGATGTTGATGAAGATATTCCTGAAATGTAAGATGACTATTAGTATACTACTTGACTGAGTTAGTAATATCGAATGAAATACAGACTAGTAAAATCTATGAGGCGTTTATGATCGTGATAGCAATCTTTCGTCAAATCCACATTTCTTATTTGATGTGGGTTTATAACGTTTTTAATCTTATATTCCAGATGATAACCAACTTTACGAATACAAAAACTTCATTCTTATCACACATATATCACACATACCTTTGTTTATTGATCTCTTATTTGATCAACATTTTTTAGATTTAACACTGAATGATCGCTGAGTAAAGACTAATATCATATTTGTTTAGTACTTCAGTGCTGATTGAATTTTATCGATCAAGTTGTAGTACTAAGGGTCTAGGCAAACATGACATTGGTCACTATTCAGTGATCGTTCAGTTGAAAGTGTCCCAGCTATGTAGGAGATCAGTCTTATCTAGAATTGATCAGTCGTGAAGTCTGAGCTTATGGAACTAAATGACTATGGTTCGAAACCTACAGAAGGCAATAACTCCACAACTTGTAGAGGGGTCTCAACTAGTATGAAACACAGGTCCAGGATCTACACACTAACTAGGTCTAACTACCAATTATGGTTGACATTATATTTATTGTTAATACATTTTTGTTTGTTTCATAATTTGATAAGTTCTTTTCAATTGCGACCTAATTTTTCTTTTATTATTCAAGGAAAATGGTTTTGAACAAATTTGTATTAATTATACAAATGAACGTTTACAACAATTCTTCAACCATCATATGTTCGTCTTAGAACAAGAAGAATATAAACGTGAAAAAATTCAATGGACATTTATTGATTTCGGTATGGATTTACAAGCTTGTATAGATTTAATTGAAAAGGTAAATTATAAAATTTTTTTCAAACAATGAGTACTCTGATACTGGAAGTTGTTCACACGCAAAAATCCTAAAATAAACCTAGAAGGGTTTGTCCAAAGTGCAGTACCATCATAGAAACACGAATAAACACTAACACTTCAGGCAAAACATGGATCATGAGATTTCAGGGCATAAATAACGTCTTTTAAGGCAGAGAGGAGAAAAATTTATTCTTCAAACAAGTGCAGAGAGTACAATGCTACCATCTTTTCGAAAACTAGAAACCAGTACTTATCTATGTTGAGCTAAAACGTTGCCAATTAATGACAATAAGCAAATTTTCCCATAAAACCAATGCTTAGAAGTTTAGCCAATACAGGTAAACTGATGGAGGAAAAAAGGAAAAAAATGATTTCATAAGGTTACGAATGAAGCCAAACATAAAAATAGGAGGTTAATGGTTATATCATGTGTGCATCACAATGTGCAAAAGTTAGAAACATTTCAATACAATCAGACTACTTATTGTCATAAAGTAGTTTATCGCTAGGCATTAAAAATAAGTAGCTGTGAAATGACCAACTGATCCGAAACAACTAACTGAGACTGAATACATTTTATCTATAAAATTTTTAGTGTAGCCTTTAGAATAAATTATCTAGCATTGTAGACTTTTTAAGCCAGTTTCAAGAAAATGATAAAGATTCCAATCTGAAAAGAATGAATGTACAGTAATTCCTATTGGATCACTTTTGAAAAGCTTACAAATGAACGGACAGATAGTAGCTTAGATTTCTTTGCTGTGTTTACAGTTTTGTTCTGATACTTTGCTGATTATATTTCTAAATACATTTCAGAAACGGTTTCCTCTATATATTAGAATGAATCGTTAGTCAGTAGTCATATCAATCCTATGAATTCTAGCATAATATATAGCTATTGAATCTGTGTAAACTATTCGTTTTACGAGTCACTATTCTACCTTTAAGAAAAAGCGATAAGTTGAATGACCTAATAACTTTTATTTCATCCTTTCATTGCTTCTAAAACCTCGTAGTTCATATCACGAACTGATCATATTTAGATAACCATTGTAACATAGGGTGGGCTGAATAGCTGTTCTGTTGAATCAATGTCTCTCGATTCTTGCTTCTGGCGTTTATTTCCTGGGCCAATTATCTGAGATCCAATCGTTTACAAGTCTAGCTCCGACCAATTTAAGGTGTTATGCAACTATCTTTTAATGCTGTTGATTACTAATTGCCTCAAATCTGATGTGATTGAACTCCACTGTTTATAACTTCTCATCAAAACCCAGGTAATAAGCTTTTGTAGTTATTCACCAATTAACATGTAGGCATGTTGTTAACATAAAAAGATTAATGGAAATCCATTATATTTAAGTTTAATAATGTTTGTAAATCTTACTTGTTTTTTCCTCCATGTTTTCTAGCCCATGGGTATCTTATCCATTCTAGAAGAAGAATGTATCGTTCCCAAAGCTTCAGATCAAACATTCTTGTCGAAATTATATGATAATCATTTAGGTAAAAGTCCTAATTTCACCAAACCAAAACCACCGAAGCCAGGACATGTAGAAGCCCATTTCGAATTACATCATTATGCTGGATCTGTAAGTAACCATGCATATGATTCATATGATTTTATCTCATTAAAATAAAAATTGTATATCCATATTGCATTAAATTGACTGTATTCAATGAAATATATAACAATATTTCGAGTGAATAATAAAATTCTCAGTATGTAGCTGTGGAGATTGTTGGATTTCATTGAAATCACGAAATGTTCGTGAGTTAAACCGAAGTACTTGTATTCTATTGCCGCATGCGGGGTTGTGGATGTGCACTGTTGATGCATTTCATATAAGGACGAAATGGCCATCCAATGCTTACAAGTTTTGAATGTTGGTCCATTATTGATTGATCCATGGTTTCGATGAATAATAAGAAGTAGGGCATTTCAGGTATTTTTTTATTTTCATAGCTTACTAGCAATTTTATTCGGAGTTCGCTTTTTACAATTTTTTTGCAGTGATTTTGTAGAAGTTAATAAGACTTTTATGATCCCTGCCTTTTAATATAATGCCTTTATGTAACCATTCATTTTCACAGGCAATGTGATTCACTCTCTTTTTTTGTAATCTTATCATCTTTCTAGGTTCCATACACAATAACTGGATGGTTAGAAAAGAATAAAGATCCACTTAATGACAGTGTCGTTGCATTATTAGGTGATAGTAAAGATCCTTTAGTATCCAATCTATTTACTCCAGTTGTCGGTAAGTAGTAACTTTTAAAAAATTTACTTATTTACTATTATAAAATAAGTGAACATGTAAAATGACATCAGAACAATTAAAGTGCTTAAACTTACTTACTTAGTTACGCCTGTTACCCCTCGTGGAGGAGCATAGGGCGCCCACCAGCATTCTCCATCCAACTAATTAACCCGCTAAATAAACGCTAACCAGAAAAAAAAAGAATTCAAAGTGCTTAAAAGCAATAACTTAATAGTTTATATCACAAATTGACCTGATTTAGTCAATTGTTAAAAATTAGAAGACGTATTTCAATATTGGAATGAATAACAGAACTCATTAATGATTTCATTTAGGATTGAAGTCAAGATCTTCAAGGTTCATACTTTCTACGTTTCAATGATTGTCTTCATGAGATTAGTTCGTTATTGTAAACTATGAAGTCCAATCTCTTGTAGTAATTACAAACTGAATAATTACTAATTTCAGTTTATTATAAGTTGAAGTTATCCATAGTCTAGTTATGTATTTGTATTACATTTTAAATCTGTTTACTTATGTTTTAACTTGTAAATAAATACCAGTGGAGTTCATCTAAGTCTGTTGTCGAGATATCAACTCACTGAAGACAATTGGTGAACAGTTGCCCAATTTCGTGGGTTGGTTGAAGTTAGACATTTACACCGTTGGTTGCCGGCCAGCTCAGTGGTCTAGTGGTTAAGCGCTCGCGCGTGAAACTAACAGGTCCTGGGTTCGAATCTCGCGAGGCGGGATCGTGGATGTGCCTGCTGAGGATCTCCACAATAGGACGAAACGGCCATCCAGTGCTTCCAGGTTTTCCATGATGATCTAGCTTCAATTGACTCATGATTTCAACTATGAAAATAAATACTTTGTTTGAATAACAGTAATTGATGGTGATATTTACTGAAATTAGTATCTTGTAAGTAGTATGTTTTCAAAAAAATATAAATAGCTGATTATTCAAGAAGAACTTTTATTGTAAATCAGCTCTTGATTATTAAATATGATCCATGATGTTGAGATAGATATCTTCTTCTTCTAATATTACCCGGAGATTATATTGAGAAGTATTGATTAAAATATTTTTTGAATGTTCAATATTAGATTTCGATTCTCATATATAATCAGAGTTATTTTTCAAAAGGAATCAATAAATGTTTTACACATCGGATTGAAAAGATTCAACTGAAAAGTTTGAATTTGAAAAGTACAATTCAGTTAATAACGGGATTTTTAGTCAGTTACTTCAGGATTGGGTTTCATCGGCACATGAACTAATGGTAGGGAGTGAAGTAGTTGAGCGTCTCTACCGCTTCACTTATCTTGGGAGTCTCATCAGCCCTTGTGGTCTGATGTGTGACGAAATTTCAGCACGGATACAGAAGGATCGTCTAGCTTTCGCCAACTTGCGTCATTTGTGGCGTAAGCGAGATATCCGTCTAGCAACCAAAGGACGGGTTTACTGTACAGAAGTTCGTTCCGTCCTACTTTATGGCAGTGAAACATGGCCGATAAGAGTAGAGGATATTCGTAGGCTACTAGTATTCGATCATAGGTGTCTTCGAAGCATTGCTCTTATATCCTGGGACCACCGAGTAAGTAAAGCAGTTGTTAGGAAACGGGTACTAGGTAAGGATGGCAAATCGATTGATGTAGTAGTGAAAATTCATCAGTTGAGATGGCTGGGACACGTGTTACGTATGCCCAACCACCGACTGCCCCGACGTGCAATGTTTTATGGTGTAGGAGTAGGTTGGAAGAAAGCTAGGGGTGGCCAGACCAAAACGTGGCACAAATCCATGAATTCACTGACAAGTGGACGGAGCCATGTTGGTAGGTGTAGACTACCTGGTTGGGATTCGCGAAATGATAGCAACCGATGGTTAGAGACCTTTAATGACATGGCTCAAAATGGTTTGTAATGGCAAAGGTGCATTCACACTTTGTTTTCTGCTAAATTCTAATCTTGTGAATCCTTCATATCCCTTTCTTCTTTTCTCTTTTCAAATTTATTTCACTGGATTATGCTTCCTGAATAACATCTTCAAACCCTAATCTTTCACATTAATGCTTATACTCTTACTACTTCTACCACTATGGGATTTGAATGGACAACTGCATCTCTATGTTAATTCTTTCTTTACTATCCACCATATCTGGTCGGGATTGGTAATGGCTAGGTATTAGTAGAACATGATCCAAAAACATCGGTAGACGAATGTTCACACAGCACTTCAATATGTGATATCAACAGAAATTTTATTCACTTACTAAGGCATGAAATCAAATACAAAGTTGAAAAATAGAAAGAAGTTATCACGTAATTATTTGTGTTCATTAGGTATTAAAATCTGGTACGGTGAATATCATTGAAGTTTTATTCAAATAATAAATATGAACAACTAGTTGAACGACTAACATATTGTTTTTCATCAAAGAATAATCAAAATAAAGTAGCATTTAATATGGGATTGGCAGTGAAATCCAGGAAATCTGTTTCATCCTATTTAGAACTCACCAACTAGAAGTATCTACAATTTAGTGCTGGTGTTTACATTAAGATTCAAACTTAGAATACTATAGAATGCACTGAGTAACTAACTTTATATACTTTTCAGAAGAGGGTTTTGTGGAGATTTTAGTAATTTTATATAGTTGAGATCACGAGTCAATTGAAGCTAGACCATCATGGAAAACCTAGAAGTACTGGACGGCCGTTTCGTCCTATTGTGGGAGTCTTCAGCAGTGCACATCCACTATCCCGCCTCGCGAGATTCGAGATATCAACTCACTGAATACATTGGTGAATGGTTGCTCAAGTTTGTGGATTGGTTGAAGTCAGACATTAACACCGTTGGTTGCCGGCCGGCTCAGTGGTCTGTCGGTTAAGTGCTCGCGCGTGAGACTGAAAGGTCCTGGGTTCGAATCTCGCGAGGCGGGATCGTGGATGCGCATTGTTGAGGAGCTCCACAATAGGACAAAATGGCCGTCCAGTGCTTCCAGGTCTAGCATCAATTGACTTGTGATTTCAACTTTACAAAGTTTTATTTAATCTTTTAAAATAAGGAAAAATTCTTATTTCATATTTGTAAAAACTTCAACAAAAATACATATGTATATATGTATATGTACATGTATATAGGTGAACCTGGTAAAAAGACGAAAGGTGGCTCTTTCTTGACAGTGACCTACATGCACAGGGTAATTCTTATTACAACAACAACACCGAAAAAAACAAAAAACAAAACATATAAGCTAATAATTTAACTCGTATGCTAATCTGTTGTCTCATCTTATAGACTGTTGCTATGTGGTTATGACATTGTGCTGATTAATTTATTATCTGCTTGCTAATGCTTAAAACAAAACAAAAGAGAAACAATATCGATTAATAATATTGATTTGATATAATTAATAATCTAGGTGAATTATTCCTGCATATTGTTGTTATAATATGCATTTTCGAGAGCAAACAAAATCAAGATTTGCTTCATTTTCATTTTTTATTCATTATACAAAATGAAACGTATATTAAAGAGTATTGTATATTCGATGAGACTATAATTTATGAACGATCTGATTAGATTTGGAGTAACAGTTCTTTGATTTTACCGCGACATTCATTCATTTGCCGGCTCAGTGGTCTATCGGTTAAGTGCACTGGCATGAGACTGATAGGTTCTGGATTCGAATCCCGCGAGGCGGGATCGTGGATGCGCACTGCTGAGGAGTCCCACAATAGAACGAAACAGCAGTCCAGTGCTTCCAGATTTTCCATAGTGGTCTAGCTTCAATGGACACATGATTTCAACTATATAAAATAGTGTTTTAGTGAAGATTGTGGTTGGAGGTAACTTTGAAGGAACTGACTCTCTCTGATGGATTCAATTCCGTGTAATTCAACTTCACAGTTAGAGATGTTACCTCTGAGCTATCCGGGTGGCGACTGACCTCCTGTAGGACTGAGATGTATTTACAATTGATTAATCACTGGGTGGTGATCAGTCAACTGTGAGTGTTTTATTCAGTTTAGCTAATGTCTAACCCCAACCATCAACTGTAAATCATTATGCTTAGGATGTAAGTGGATATTCTCAAGGTCACTCTATAGTCACTTAAAGGTCATCCATAAATTATAATCTCATCGTATATTCTATTTAAGTATTTAAACAATATAAATTCACTGCATTCTTATTATTATTTACAATTTATTTTGGCTTTAAATGCTTAAGCATGCTAATTGAAAATACACGAAACATCACATGGCCAATTTATTGTTACGTAATTGTTATATCGATCGTTTGTTTTTATTTATTTACTTTCATCTTCAATCTCACTTAACTATCATATCGTTTCTATTTGCACTGATATGCACAAGTAAGTGGCTATCAGAAATCAGTAGCTGGGTGGATAACGCGATGGCGTTTGAAGTGAAAGGTACTGGGTTCGAGTCCCAGAGTGAAAAACAGCTGACGAGTCCCAAACAGGACGAAACGCGCATCAAACTGGATTCCACTGCTAGCCACTATCCATCTTTGCTTAATATGAAATATACTTAGTACTGTTTATATAAACTACATTGCTTTATCAAACTGAATCTTTGAAACTTAGCTTAATCGTCGATTTGCTGATTATGACAATAATTATCATTATTACTTTTTCTTATGTGTTATTACTTCTTTATTTATTTTGTTTTGCATATAATTTGCTTAATTTATTCTATACTACATCTTCTAATAGACGAAGGTGGAAAACGTAAAAAAGGCGGTGCTATGCAGACAATATCTGCTGTTCACAGAGTACTCATGTTTTTGTTGTAGTTGTGGTTGTTGTTGTTGTTGATGATACTGTAGATTCTCTATTGAAAATATTTAGCCTATAATCGTAGTTGACTTGATTGTGTTCCTTTCAACAATTTGTTCTAGACTAATCCTCTAATCGCACGTAACACATATAAATTATATTGTATTACCTCATAAAAAAATATGTAAAGAAATCTTAGATGACATATGTGTTGCATCCATATCGTGTTGAATACACAATACGATATTTCTATTTGTATATGTGTGTGTGTGAGTGTGTATATGTTAGCTTGTTATGGTAGTAGTGATAGTAGCAATACCTGTAGTAGTAGTAGTAGTAGTAGTGGTAGTGCATCTTTTGGCACAAAATCAATATTTCCACTCGGTAAACAATTTGAGTACAGTAGAGTTTTTGCGAATACATTTCCCTTCATTTTTTCAAATGAGTAATCATTCATCAATGATGTGTTGTTATTATTGTACGGATAATTCTTATAGATAGTTTTCACATATTGAAGGTTTTTTTAAATATTGTTTAAAGTAGAATTCCTTTTTTGAACAGATTATTATTCCCTTTACTTTGAAGCGAAAGGTACTGGGTTCGATTCCCAAAGTGAACATCAACTCGGAGATGCAGTGTATCCAGCTAACGAGTCCTAAATAGGACGAGGCGTGCGTCCTGTACTCCACTGCTAGCCACTATCCATCTTTGCTTATAATGATATCTATTTTTGTTTCATTAATAGCTTGTATAGGATTAAACTATAATTGCTGTATACTTCAAGAAATCAAATGTATATCAATGTCATCATAAACTAAATATCAATTATTGTGAAATCACATTGAATAGTTCTGTTGTTTTAATTACGAAACTTTTAAACTAATCCAACTTGAAACCTTTCCATCATCTTGTGACCATCACATTATAATTGAGCTATTAAACCTGAATTTCATAGTCAAAATGATTAGAAATCATTATGTTTTTCTATCCTCAGTAATTATTATATTAACTAGGTAACAAACTGTACACTTTTTTAACTATTCCAAATTAAATTTTGTTAGACATTTCATACTACTTACAAACGCATTTCAGTAGCATATGAGTAATTGATAATAATAACAGTGATCCAGGAACTGCATTGATTGAACAAACAATTCATTGAACTATAGCTTATCAAATTAGCATGTATTCTTTCATCTTTCCTTAATGCATGTACTTGTATTGATTAGTTATACTTAGAAATAGTATCTACCAAGCATGATATCATTGTTATGATGAGTATGCCAAATTATTTTGGTTGCTGTTTGTTATTCGTTTATGATTATGCATGGATTCTTCTCTTTTCTTTTCTTTCTTTCCTTAATTTGATTACTTTATCTTTATTTTTCTTAGTTTATTGTTTCATTTCAGTTCATTTTAATGTTGTAATACTTGTGTTTAAATTTAGGAATCATTGAATAAATTAATGAAAAATTTACAAAGTACCAGTCCATCATTTATTCGTTGTATTGTCCCGAATGAATTTAAACAACCTGGTGAGTTATTTAGCTCTTGTTTTATATTATTTTATTATTCAATTATTCAATGTTGCAATGAATTCTGAAAGTTCCATACTAGGAAGAAACGAACTTTCAGTGCTTTTAAGTTGTCGATGTTGGTCTAACTTTAGTCGGTTCCATTACCTCTGAAGTGAAATAATTCGTATTTATACAGACTTTGCTGATTGGCAGAACGATGGATTAAAATCAATGTGATTACTATAAGAATAGCTTAAACTCATCCTTATGCCACAGGTTTAACAAGATTTCTGAGATTTTACTTTTTAGAATGTGAGTAATAAGGAAAAATTGAACGAGTACGGAATCGAATAAATTATACATATGACTCTTTAAGTTTGAATTGAATATATATACAAAATTTGAACCTATTTGGTCGGAATTTCACTCACGGATACTTTAAAAACTCTGATAAATCTTCTGGTGGTAGTTTGCAGAATCAGTGATTAAAAGTTGAATATTTTATTGTTTACCATACTGTTTAGTTGCTTTGTGATTGTAAGTAATCAACAGAAAGTCCTGGACCTAAATTTAGTGTTAATTGAGACTATTTAGCAAGGTATAACTGTGTTCTTGTGGCAACTGCTACTTCATGTGGGATTTAAACCCTTGACATCTAGTCCCACAGTCTATGATGTTACCACCGCTAATCTGAACACAGCTGACCTATGGGAGTGAGATATTTACATTAATTAATTACTGATTAGTGACCACCATGATACTTACCCAGTGTCCTAATTTTGACCAAATTCTATCAACCAGGTCGAAGTGTCTCAAAGTGTTGGGCTTGATGGCACGAGTTTAAATCCACCTAGGAGGAGCAGCCCTCCCAAGATTTCGGTTATACTATGATAACAATTGCCATCAACCACTAATCTTAGGTCCAATATTTCCCACTGAATACCTCAAACTACGTTGAAGATAAAGTCCGTAAATTTATCTATTTCTAGCCTCTTAAATAATTGTATATACAACGCCAGGTATGCAGTCTTATGTATTCCACTACTAAATGGTGTATTCGTACATATTATGTAGCTGAAATATCACAATATACTCTTAATGTCTGAAATCCACTTCTTATTTGGATAATTTGATAGTTTTAGTTATACTCATTAGAAATCCTTTTATAATTGTCTTGTGTTGTAAGCTACGTATGTTGACAGATATAAGTAGTATGTAGCGCTAGTAGGAAGTTGGATGCTTGACAACAGAAGATTGAAATCAAGAGAATAGGAAGGAAACCAGAGAGCGATCAAAATAAGAACATAATTAGAGGAACAATGGATTATGTGAAAGACAACTCAAAGAAGATGTGCAAATAATAAATTGGTTATCCCTACTTGGGTTCTCGTTTACTATAGTTTTAGTTACATAATTATCTTTACATTGATCCTTTATCTATAGAGCTTATGAGAGTCCCTATGAAATAATCAAACTAATTTAAAAAAGCAAACTACTGTAATTCCATAAGTTTAGTTATTAAACAACAGTTTTGTATTACACCACAAATTATTATGTCTAGAATAAATTCTAATCATATAATTACTTCGTATAATTCCTCATATTGAGATCATGAACCGATCAAGTTTAGATCACCACTGAAAACCTGGAGCCACTAGATGGTCGTTTCGTCCTAATACGGGACTCACCCGGTTACACGCGAGACTGAAGTTCCTGTGCTTGATACTCGCGTGCGGGATCTTTGATGCAAACTTCTGAGGAGCC
This sequence comes from Schistosoma mansoni, assembly GCF_000237925.1. Lineage (NCBI taxonomy): Eukaryota > Metazoa > Platyhelminthes > Trematoda > Strigeidida > Schistosomatidae > Schistosoma > Schistosoma mansoni. The sequence continues at coordinate 515,117 of NW_017386063.1, forward strand.
AAATATACTAGAACAAAATGACCGTCTATTGCTTCTAGATTTTCAATGATGATCTAGCACTGATCCATTCATGATCTTAATTAAAACCTAACAATTTCCATAAACCCTATACTGATAATTCATTTACACTAAAAGATCTAATTAAATAAAATCTATAATTTTCATTTTTTTTTAAAAATTAATTATTTAAGGTGTCATTGATGCTCATTTGGTTCTGCATCAATTACATTGTAATGGTGTACTTGAAGGTATTCGTATTTGTCGTAAAGGTTTTCCAAATCGTATGATTTATTCTGAATTCAAACAACGGTAAGTTTATATTAATTTATTTTATTATTGAATAAACTCAACAAAAAGTAATTTAATCATAGAGTCGCTAACCCCATGCCTAACCCTCCTCCTTTATCCGGGCTTGGGACAGGTAGTAGCCCTCAGAGGGGCTACAGGCGGAGTTATGAGTTGTAACTGATTAGATTCAAGTATATTGAAAGTAAAATAGACTTTCTCAATGAGATTGGACGGTTGCCTTACTATAACATAAATTGATTGAGGTTTAAATATATCATTAAACACTGACTCAATGGTTCTAATAATGCTTAAGTATTCGTCGTGAGACTTGAAGGTCCTAAGTTTCACTACTATCATGGTGGTGAATTCTTGAGTAGTTTGATTAGTTTCATACTGGCAGAAAACAACTGTCCAGCAATTTTTAGCTTCCAATAATGCCATGACTGTGATTAATTTGTAATGAATACTAGTTATGAATTCAATTTCCACTAGGCTTCTTTAACCAATTTAATATAAATTAAAATGATTTATGTAAGATGAACAGATATTTAGAGTAGATCATGTGGTATAGTGATGTAAATGACAAGATGAAAATATTTTCTATGGTTAAGATCATGAGTCAGTTGAAGCTAGACCACCGTGGAAAACCATATAAAATTACTAAAATCTCCACAAAAACCCCCCTTGTGATAATGATCATATGCTCACTAGTGACTGGCTCCATGAGGTGATTCCTGGAGTCCTAGTGAGAAGTCGTGGCCAGTGGAGCTAATCCATGTCAGGTGGAGACAAGTATCTACCTCAGTACAATGGAAGTTGGTCGCGCAATTTCGTGGATTGGTTGGGGTTAGACATTAACACTGCTGGATGCCAGCTCAGTGGTCTATCGGTTAAGTGCACTGGCGCGAGACTGGTAGGTCCTGAGTTGGAATCTCTCGAGGCGGGATCGTGGATGCGCACTGCTGAGGAGTCCCACGATAGGACGAAACGGCCGTCCAGTGCTTCCAGGTTTTCCATGATGGTCTAGCTTCAACTGACTCATGTTCTCAACCATATAAAATTACTAAAATCTCCACAAAAACCCCCCTTGTGAAAATATTTTCTGTTAGCTACTTGTTACTATTATAATGCGAACGATGGCTTAGTGTTATTACCAAATAGGATACTCCGTCGGTACTCTGTGTAAAAATTTAAAAGACTAGAATATATGGTAGACAATATTTCATTCTACACAATTACAATCCATTTAACGTTCAATGAATTCAGCAAGAAAAGAAAAGTAAATCACATAATAATTGGTCAGTAAGGTTTTCTTTTCCACATTCAGTGAACAATCATATCATGTTTTCACTAACCACAGACTATATACATTTTAGTACAGAAAAGATTCGGTTAGACTATAATTTATGGACAACGTTTGAACGACTCCAGACTGACCTTGAGAGTGTCCACCTAATAACCAGTGTGAGGAATTTCGTTCTCTGAGCTGGATGGTTTGGTCATGGAGCTTTCATCGTCCTTGTGAACAACATCATCAGCACAAACTTCGGGTAGATACAACCAAAACAAAGAAATAAACAATGACAGATTTAAGGTCAATGAGAACCAATCAACATGGAGGTGCACAGGACAAGCTGTGAATTGTAGTGCCTTGCTTCCATAATAGTTCACTTCGATAACCGTTATTATTCCAATCTTAACGGTGTATAAAATCAGAAGGCAAAAGGAAGCGGCAACTACATTTTTATTGATAAATGATGCAGATCAGAAAGCTATGGGCACGTGAGCAAGTGTAAGCGAGCGAAGCAAAGATGATGCATAGTGGAGATGGCTGGGAAGCCAACCCGCTATGAGCAAGCATTACTCAATATTTATAATCAGACAAAAATGAATGACAGACATATGATGAATAGGATACGAAGGGTACACATATACGCTCATATAAAAAGTAGTCAAGGTTAATAAGCGAATAATTAACAAGATCGAAAATGACTCATGATATATAGGTGAATTGGCTTGGCCAGTAGCTAGAATAAAGTATATGGGCTTAACATAACAATCGATACTACAGAATCACATGTGGAGAAATTCAAACACTTCACTTCTACTCGAAGTTTGTGCTGATGATGTCGTTCAGATGGTCGATGAAAGCCCCATGACCAAACCATCCAGCTCAGAGAACAAAACTCCATCAAAATCACCCACCTGAGCTACAAATCTTCTCCACCATCTCAAAAGTGTGAGGAATTACAATTGTGATTTACAATTGATGGTTAAGTTTAGGAATTCGATTTAGGGTTTTCATTACTAACTGACATCAACTACAATGCCAAAACTCTATTTAACCAAATAGATGGGTGAATTTCCCGCCAAACTTCGAGACCTATTAACCTAAACCTGATTGGTTCGGTCGTAAATTATAGTCTCGCCAAAAATTCAATTTAACTCTTCTGAGAAAATAAAATATTATCTGATGGAATGTACAAGAATATACTAGAATATAGGTGATGTACTGAAAAACCTCAATATAATCATTATGATCTCATCATATCTACATATAAAGAAAAGTGAAAATAATCACATTTCCCAGCAAAACGAGTTTGATATACTTTAAGTTCATAAATGTATTCAATCATATATCGGGAGGAGGAGGAGTGTAGGAGTTACTCACTGATGTGACGATGTACTTAAAGTTAGAAAAATGATGCAAACTATTAGATTATGGGTTTGTCATATCAGAAATTCATGTTAATCTACTTGAATGTGAAGATTCTCTAAGTTTGATCCTTTGTGAGTTGCTTGATTGTTGGTGACTTTTGAGAATTTTTTAGCTATATCTAAATAGCTAGGTTTTTTTTCAACAACTCTCCAGTCTGTGTGAATTAATGATGGAAGTCATCGAATTAGTATATTATATATAAGTATAACATATTATTTGTAGGATTTATTTAAGATAATAGTTAGTTGAGGGTTAGTGGCAGGACGCCCTATCTTCCACAAGATGTACCAATAGTCTTTAGAGAGATGAGATAACATTTAGGATTCGATTCCGTGTTATCTAACTTTACAGTCTTAGACATTTCCACTGAAAATTTTCGAGGTACGACTAACCTATAGGAGCAAGATGTACTTACAGTTGAATGATCACTGAATAGTGACTAATTTCATATTCATCTAGTTCTTTTTAGTGGTAATTGGACTTTATCGATAAAGTTGCAATATGGGCACCAGTCTGAACGACTTGATATCTCACGTACTATGTTTTGATGTTAGATGTTTGGAGTTAGTCATCAGGAAATCTTTTTAGTATACTACTACAATGGCTTATATCATATTAAGTTATGTATAATATAACTAATGAAGTTTTTTTTTCCTTTCTTATATATATTATATCTTATCTTCTTTGTCATATGAAGTTACTCGATTTTGGCACCAAATGTTATACCTGATGGATTTGTTGATGGTCGTCAAGTTACAGAAAAAATATTGGAAGCAACACAATTAGATAAAAATCTTTATCAATGCGGTAATACAAAAGTATTTTTCAAAGCTGGCACCCTAGCTCATTTAGAAGATTTACGTGATGATAAATTAAATGGTATTATTAGTTTATTCCAAGCAGAAATTCGTGGTTATTTAATGAGAAAACAATATAAAAAGCTACAAGATCAACGGTAAGTTTTTTTCTTCCAACACAATAATAAGTAGTAAAAGTAGTAGTATATTTTAATGTTGTTCATGTCAAATCAATAACAGTTTTGGATTATATGAAAATGTTATAAACGGTAGGATACTTGTTATAACTCTAGGGTTTCTTGTTATAACAGTCCTTTCACTTTTTACACGTATGTGGGACGTTAATTTACCTTAGATGAATATTTACACTAGATTTCCCACCCAGTGTCTATTCTAAAGGACCTCAACACAACTTAGATCAAAAACACTAGATTAACCTGACTAGAACGTCAATATATTTCCACACCAAAACCCGACACAATCCAACAACAAGGAACAGTCAAGCAATAATAATCAGGATAGGGGAATATATAACATATATAACACCTGTTACTATATTCTATATGACTGACTCAGCAAAACAACCAATCATTATCATTCTCGCTCACACATCAGAAAAGATTTTTCTTTAAATGTTGAAACCAAGGTGAAAGGATGTCTGAAGTGGTATAAAAACAAAATAAGTCGGTTAGTGTGTAGATAAAAGGTCCATAACGAAGGAGAGGGTGGAAGAAGAAAAAACTGAAGGCTAAGATTGTTCTAAATCTTCTAAATGTACGATATAAGCTTAACGATGCTGATCACTTTTGTAGATCAGCATATTGATTTTAAAATGGCCAATTCGATGTAATTTCGACAACCACTTACATTAATTCATTTTGAATTTGATGATAGTTATAAGGGTTATTTCTTCTCGACAGTTGAAAATGATAGAAGAAAAAATACTTATTCATCGGTTACCTGTAAATGAAATTCAGTAACAGATGGTCTTGATAACTTGAAAGCTTAACCACAACGCTGATGAAACAACTGTTTGAAAACTGTTACACATTGAGTTTTGTGTGTTAGCTTCGTACTTTAAAGCTTTACAGTTTTTAGTAAAAATTCATGGCCAAAGGTATGGTGTTATGTTTTAGACTAGACCTTTTTTTAACTCTCTTATTCTGCTCGGTTTAGGTAGCCTCTCTACAGTTACTAGTTGTATAAAGGAAACACTTTACTATCGCCACATTCCAATACAATCAATGTTACGGTTTGACCCTGTTATATCGATTGAGTGCGTGCTGATTCCTACCAATGAGAGAAGAGTGAATATATTGATCGCCTAATGATACACGAAAACCGTATGAGCAGTCTTCGGTACTTATCAATCCTGCTTTCTGTCTAGACCAGCCAGTTAAGTCCACAACACCATTAACAGCCTTTGCAATATGAATCATTATTCAAAAACATACTGAGTTTATATACAATCAAACAGACCACCTCGTACCGTAAAATAGAAAATAACATTTGTACAAGATTTAGCCAAATGTGGCTATGAATAGGGGGAACAGTAATTAATAGACTAAGGATAACTCAAGAATGGTAAATCGTATAATAATAGTCTATAGGTCAAAATAAAGCTTATAATAAGTGAGACACGAATATGAATAGTTAAGTTACTTAACAATTACACAATAGGAAATATACTCATTATATTGGTCAATAAATAGTTCTCAAAAGTTACTTACGCCTGTTACTCCCAATGGAGCATAGGCCACCGACCAGCATTCTCCAACCCACTCTGTCCTGAGCCTTCTTTTCTAGTTCTATCCAACTTTTATTCATTCTTCTCATGTCTGTCTCTATTTCTCGGAGTAGCCGAGCAGTCTAAGGCTCCAGACTCAAGAGTGTTCTCAAAAGTTACCATGCATAAATCTCCACGAGATATAACAGACCCACAAACGTTTCTCCTTTTAAATCTTACCATTCAATATATATCAAATATCTTTACCTTCTTTTGTTTTTCATTTTCAGTGTTGCACTTACATTAATGCAACGTAATATACGTAAATATTTAGTATTACGTAATTGGCCATGGTGGAGATTATATACAAAAGTGAAACCAATGTTAAATATAGCACGTCAAGAAGAAGAAATGAAAAAAGCCGCTGAAGAATTAGCCAAATTAAAAGAAGAATATGAAAAATTAGAAAAATTAAAAAAAGAATTAGAAGAACAAAATGTCACTGTATTACAACAAAAAAATGATTTATTTTTACAATTACAAACTGAACAAGATAGTTTAGCTGATGCTGAAGAGAAAATATCCAAGCTTGTGCTACAACGTGGTGATATGGAACAACGTATTAAAGAATTAGAAGAACGTTTAGCTGATGAAGAAGATCAAGCAGCTAATCTGACTGAAGTGAAAAAGAAAATGTCCGCTGAAATTGAAGAATTAAAAAAAGATGTTGAAGATTTAGAATCATCATTACAAAAAGCTGAACAAGAAAAACAAACTAAAGATAATCAAATACGTACATTACAATCAGAAATGGCACAACAAGATGAAATGATTGGAAAATTAAATAAAGATAAAAAAAATTTAGAAGAACAAAATAAACGTACACAAGAAGCATTACAAGCTGAAGAAGATAAAGTGAATCATTTGAATAAATTAAAAGCTAAATTAGAATCAACATTAGATGAAGTAAGTTGATTATGTAATGTGACCCCTATGTTTATAATTTCATTACTTACTTACGCCTGTCACCCCTCGTGGAAGAGCATAGGCTGCTCATCAGCATTCTTCATCTAATTCTGTCCTGGACAATCCTTTCCTCATTTGTGTTTTCCTTCAGGATTCCATGTTAGCGCTTGACCCGTGATGCTATTTGATGATTTCTGTAATGTATGTCATATTCACTTCTCTTCATCTGGAAGTTGATTTGTTCCCTCTCAGAGTACGTTCTAACTGATGGTATCTGGCTAATGAACAATGAGTGTATTGAAGGTTGTGGCTGTGATGTTGGTTGGAAGTTGTTTTGAGTTTCATATACATTCTTTTTATTTTAATTACTTACTTACCTACTCCTGTCACCCCTCGTAGAAGAGCATAGGCTGCTCACTAGCATTCTTTATCCAATTCTGTCCTGAACAATCCTTTCTAGTTGCTAATAATCGGTTTCATGTCTACTTTCAATTCCTAACACACGATGTGTACTTTGATCTTCCATTCAGGATTCCATGTTAGTGCTTGACTCATGATGTTGTTTAGTGATTTCCGTAATGTATGTCATATTCATTTGCAAAGTCCTTTTTCTTAATTTCTCCTTCATCTGGAAGTTGATTAGTTCACTCTTAGAGTTGGTTGTTACTGATGGTATCTGGCTAATGAACAATGAGTGTATTGAGTAGACAATTGTTTATAAATACTTGTACTATCAATCGCGTTGCAAATGGCTCACAAAGTAACGTCTAATATTGTGAAACCATAAAACCGATTGGAATCCTCCAAGAGGGATTAGTTCCCTAAAAATCCCATGTACACTCTGCTGAGGAGTGTCAAATAACACAAATCCTAGACCAAACAAAATCTCTTGTCGATTACTTCAAATCATCTAAATTTAGTGCTCGCAATGTTGAATCCCATAGACTAGCGTAGACACATTGTAACTTGTTCATTTGAATTTGGTCAACAATGAATAACTAGGTGAACACGACATTGATCAGTGATTATTCGATTGTACGTCTATAAATTATGTAGAGAAAGGAGTAGTTGAGGATGTTATCTACATTACAATATCCTTTTCCTAGCAGGATATGATGACAAAAATATTGACAGAGTAAACTAGAAAAAATAATCTGACTTTGGTTTCACATTGAATTTATACTATTAATCTACCTTTTGCTTCAAATGGAATATGTCAAAGACATTTTGAGTTATAGTTTGATAAACCTAGCAATTTCTAGACATTTTTATCAACAAAAGCGTCTAACAACACAGAGCATTACTATACACACAAATAATATAAATTGTTTCAAGTAAATAAAGTTTCTATGAAACAAAGAAACGAAGAAACAAAGTTGAACTAGGTCTGTTGGGAGATATCAACTCATTGAATACATTGGTGAATGGTTGCTCAATTTCATAGATTGGTTGAAGTTAGACACTAGCACCTTTGGATGCCGGTCAGCTCAGTGGTCTAGTGGTTAAGCGCTCGCGCACGAAACTGATAGATCCTGGGTTCGAATCTCGCGAGGCGGGATCGTGGATGCGCACTGCTGAGGAGCTCCACAATAGAATGAAACGGCAGTTCAGTGCTTCCAGGTTTTCCATGGTGGTCTAGCTTCAATTGACTCATGATCTCAGCTATATGAAACAAGGAACTGTTAAAGACTTAAATAGATTGGAATTACAATACTAAACTGGATTACATGTCATAGTATGTTGTGTCATTGACTATCATATCGTGCATTATTTATCGACGTTCGGACTGATTGGTGAGATGACCATTTTATGATAAGGTCCCTGGTATTGAAGAAATCTGTATAAGACTGGCACCATTACTCCTCAGTTAGAGTCCGAGAGATAGTGCAACTTAATGGCTTGAGAAGTCATCAGATATGGATCAGAATAGAAGTCAATGAAGATCCCCCAATAGTTCTATTTTTACATCCTTCATATAAGTGAGAGGAACTTGCTTAGCTGAGAGAAATATTCCTAAGTACATATTTTTATTAACTGATTTATTACAAACTATTTTGAATCACTTAGTCTTCTTTTTCAATTAAATTTCTGTTTCCTTCGTTATCGTTATCATCCATACTTCACTTGTAGTGCCGCTTATTTGTATTGAATATAAAATGAAATTATATTTACTATTCATGTTCATATTACTATTATTATTACCTCACACTACTTTTTATTTATATAGATGGAAGAAAATCTAGCTCGTGAACAAAAGATTCGTGGTGATGTAGAAAAATCTAAACGTAAATTAGAAGGTGATTTAAAAGCTACACAAGAAACTGTTGATGATTTGGAACGTGTAAAACGTGACTTAGAAGAACAATTACGACGTAAAGAAGCTGAAATTGGTGGTTTAAGTGGGAAATTTGAAGATGAACAAGGTTTAGTAGCACAGTTACAACGAAAAATTAAAGAACTTCAAACACGTATACAAGAATTAGAAGAAGATTTAGAAGCGGAACGTGCAGCTCGTTCAAAAGCTGAAAAGAGTCGACAACAAGTAAGTAAAGTTTTATAGTTTATTGAAGTTACAAACTTATATTCAGAATAAGGGAGTGTTAAATAGAGAGGTGAATGATGTTTCGCTTTGATTTGGTTGATCAGATGAATGCCAACTATAAGTGGATAGGTAATAAACAAAAATAAGTTATCGGGGTGGGGGGAGGGATTTGAAAAATTAGTATAATTAGAAGATAGATTTCATTACAAATCGGTATGAAATGAAGAATAATTGAAAAACAACTCAGCAAATGGATCCAAATTTGTTCAGATGTTATCAACAGTGAATAGTTACAAATTAATTTAAAATCATTTAAGTCACATCAAACAAATATACTGAAATATAAATTATGATCCATTGAATTTATAAGCAAAGATGTATGGTGGTTAGCAGTCGAATCCGGGACATGCATTTCGTCCTGTGTGGGACTCATCGGCCGAATTCACCTGCATCTAAGTTGATGTTCATCCCTGAACTCAAACACAGTACCGTTCGCTTCAAACGCCATCACGTTATGCACTTAGATAATGAGTCCTGACAGCCACCTGCTTGTGCAATAAGATGAAGTTTAAATTTACTTCATGTTGTTTGCTTGCATTTTCCGATTGTTGTGCATATGTGCATCCTGTGTGGATTGCCTCGATACTGCCTTAAGTCACAAGCTTCATAAGTAAAGATGGTTGGTGGCTTGTAGTGGAAACCAGGATGCGCGTTTCATCCTATTTGGGACTCGTCAGCTGGATGCAATTGCATTCCAGAATTGGTGTTAGCCAATACAGATAGGGGTTAACATTGGCAATATCAATCTGATCCGTAGAAAATGCATATATATTAAAAAGACACTGATCAATTACGGTATTTAACACAAAACAACCAATATACATAAATAAGACTTCACTCCATAACACAAGTCGGTGGTTATCTGAACTCAGTAGGTAAGTGAATGTATAACATGACAGCATCTGAACTGAATATTACTGTGTCTGATTCCCAGAGTAAATGACAATTGTGAGATACAAGTACATTCAGTTGATGAGTCCTAAATGGAACGAATGGATGGATTTTATTCTTAGCCCCTATCCATCTTTATTTGAATATCTACTGTTTACTTAGCTAATAAACTTTTTTCTTCTTTTTCAAAAAAATATTACAATAAAAGCTTGAAAGTGAATTAGAAGAAGTTGTTGATCGTTTAGAAGAACAAGATGGTGCTACAGCAGCACAAAGTGATTTAACTAAAAAACGTGAAGCTGAATTAATGAAATTAAAACGTGATTTAGAAGATACACGTTTACAAAATGAACAAGCTATAGCTACAATGCGTAAAAAACAAAGTGATGCTATTAATGAATTAGCTGATCAATTAGATCAAGCTAATAAAGCTAAAGCAAAGTAAATGAATAGTTTATGAATGATTTTTTGTTATGAATTTAAAAAAAGAGAAGGCTGTATGCCAATTTGTTATTGATTTTATGTCCGACTTTTTATGATGTGATTTATCCACCAATCGGAATACGACTTTTCTAATCTTAACACCGTGCCAAAACAATGACGTTCGAGCGGTATGAGTAGTTTAGTGTTCTTATTGATCCTTTGTCCATCTAGCCCTTCCAATTGAGTCCAAAACACTAATTACAGCTTCTGCTATGCGAATCATTTATTTCAAGCATACTCGGTTTATATACTAGACAGACTGCATCACACCATGAAATAGAAAATAATATTTGTACAAGATCAAGCTGAATGTGGCTGTGAACGTGGGAGACAATAAACAATAAAATGAATATAATTTAGGGACAGTGATTCGTATAATAATGATGTATAGGTCAAAATGAAGCTTATAATAAGATGAATATAGATATACACAATCTAATCACTTGATAGTTAAACAATAAGAATATATATATAGAATAATAGTCCATTAATAGATCCTGGAAGTTACCCGTACTTATGTGACTAATAGAATTCAACCGTGTCGGGTGTGAGGCACTTACCCACCGAAAACAGTAGAAGATGGTCACGCACTATCGTGAATTGATAGTAGTTAGACATTAACACTGTTGAATTCCGACTAAGTGCTCCAGAGGTAAGACATTCGTACGTGAAACCGAAGGCCCTGGATTTCAGTCCTGCATGATCGATTGTTGGTGTACACTACTGAGGAGTCCTGTGCTAGGACGAAACGGTCGTCAATTGCTTCTAGGTTTTCTAGATTGACCTAACATTGATCATTTGATGATCCTAATAAATATTCTACATTGGTATATTTATAATTATTTTTATTTATAGAGCTGAAAAAGAACGAAGTCAATTCAAAGCTGAATTAGATGATGCACATAATCAGGTGGATAGTATTATGAAAGCTAAAGTAAGTAGATTAGTGAATTCTCTTTTGAATTAAGTTTTGTTTTCTTTTTTTCCTTCGACGATCATGGTGATCAAACACAACTTATTGTTATGAGTTCTGAACGTTACATAAAGTTATTTTACTGCTTTTCATTCAATGTGATGTAAAATAAAAGTCAGCCACTTTTGAATTTCGCGCAAAAAGGTCAACAGATTTTTTCTCAATTCTGATTGGTCCATCCCTATTCTACACTTTTATGAGTAATTGTATTCTGAATGGGAATTTGTGGAGATTGTAGTAATTTTATTAGGTAAATTCATGAGTTGATCTAATCTAGATGACCATTGAGAACCTGGAATCAATGGATTGTCGTTTCGTCTCTGTGTGGGACTCCTCAGTATTGAGTAATCACGATCCTGCACACACATGAGACTCGAACTCAGGACCTGGGATTCCGCGTGCGAACGTTTAACCTCTAGATCATTGTGACTATTCTATTCAGAATTCATTTAATCTAATCTGATTTAATTCCTTTTTTTATTTTTTAATGAAAAAAATTTAGTTGAATTCCGAGAAAACAGTGAAGGCTCTAGAATCTCAATTACAAGAAGTTTCCGTGAAATTAGATGAAGCTACAAGGAACTTAAATGAACAAGCTTCAACTAAAGCACGTAGTAGTCAGGAAGTTTCTGAATTACAACGACAATTAGAAGAAGCAGAGTCACAATTAAGTCAACTGAATAAAATTAAACAACAACTAAGTGCACAACTTGAAGAAGCACGTCATAGTTTGGAAGATGAAAGTCGAGTAAGTGTAAAAAATTAATAATGTTTTATTATTGTAATTGAAGTTGGTCAATAGGAATGATCGCCTACAAGTATCCAATGGTCACCTGAATTAAAGTAGTATTCATATGGATGTTATTGAAGTGACAAAAACAGTGAGACTGATTATAGACACCTCGAAATCAATGGTTTCACATTACATTTACTGAATATTCACCTGGTAATCACTATTGTTTGATAATTCCCTAGTTTTAATCTAGCACCAAATTCAGTTCAAGAATTTAAGACTTCACAAGGACCACTATACTCAATGAATATTGTGTCAAAATGCAATAGTCCACATTACTATTTTTAATCAGTTCCAGAAATAAAACGCGGTCATCACATGATTCCGTTGGTTGTAATCTTTTTCACTGGGAGCGGCAAGGCAGTTTTCACTTCCCGGTCGCTTATGATGATGAAGTATACTATTTTTCGAGATACCTTAAAAGAACACTAGACTACTACTAGTTTTTTCCAACTGTGAGGATGACAACACAGCTAAACAGATATCTACTTAAGGTCGAAGATTCATGACTTTTTGGAGTGTAGTTTTGACACATTAAGCCTACATTTTAAAGGCCTTAACTCCGGTAACGGACTTTAGTGAGACTAGGTGACATGTATTATTTTTAGGATTGACTTTTTCTAACACCCAACAATACAAGAAATATAGATAAATTCCAGATTTCATTGAACCTAAACCTTATCTACTTTGAGTCGTACTCTAATTCACTTTTCTTATCCAATCTAACTTAGTACTTTCCATCTAAATGTAGTATAATGAGTTTGTGTATTGGTTGTTTAAATCTTCCCATTTGGTATGTTAAAGACTAATTGGTCAGTCTCGCTCATTGGCATATATACATCCCACGCGGACTACATCGATATTACCTTAAGTCTTAAGTATCACAAGCAAAGATGTATTATAAATGATATTCTTCTTCTTTCTAATATTTATTTAGATGAAAGCTAAACTAAACGGTGAAGTACGTAATTTAACTAGTGACTTAGATTCATTACGTGAAACTTTAGAAGAAGAACAATCAGCTAAAGGTGATTTACAACGTCAATTACAAAAATTACAAGGTGAATTACAACAATTACGTTCACGTGGTGGCGGTGGTGGAGATGTTCGTTCTGAAGAAGTTGAAGAATTAAAACGTAAAATGAATGCTAAAATACAAGAATTAGAATCAGAAGCCGAATCAGCTAAATCAAAATGTGGACAATTAGAAAAAACTAAAGCACGTTTACAAGGTGAATTAGAAGATTTAATGGTTGATGTTGAACGTGCCAATGGATTAGCTAGTCAATTAGAACGTAAACAAAATAATTTCAATCGTACATTAGCTGAATGGCAAAAGAAATATGCTGATTCTCAGGTGAGTTATTACATGAAACAAATTGATTCTAAGTAGGCAATTAGTGGAAAATAGTAAAGATTTAATAGTTGTTTCTTCATAGTATGAGACTTTTCAGAATTGCGTATCGATGATCCTTCAGACTATCAAACAAAAGGCTTCTAGATACTTGTCTGATATTTTTCATCTAAATAATCACATAATGTTTAATGTCTAGATTGACATCCAAACGTCTGATTATCTAAGAACTGCCTTCATGAGGCAAACTCGAAAGCGATATTGCTGAAAGAATTATCAATGATTCATTGAACGATTTATTAGTAGCATTCCTGATTCAGTATACATTTACAATTCTGTTCAGTAGATTGTATTACGTTATAATAATATGAATAAACAGAGTTTGAAGTGATGAGCTTATACTTTATTCGTTGGAGATAAGTTTCAACTAAATCCTGATAAACGATACTGATTGGATCCTCGGTTCAGCCTACGGTAGTCACTAATTACGGATAGTCGAAACTATTCTAATACTAACGAATCTATTATAAACGTGACAAGGCGGCAGCTAATAGGCACAACTCTTTGACAATAATTTTCAACAAGAGAAGCAGCAGTATAAATGAAAAATCGATATTTAACGAAGGTAAAAAGTGACATTTTTGGGCATGCCTGATCACCAGAAATCACTTAGTAAATGTCTCATTTTTGTAATTTGGTTTTGGAAATTTGAATTTCTCATTTTCTCTCCAAAAAGCACTCACTTTTACCTTCATTTTGTTTTTCCTACTTGGAAGGACCTTGAATATGATTGGTTCGTTTCCTCGTTTAGAACACCTTTTTGTGACATTTTCCAAGGACATTTTTGTATTGTATATATACACATGAGTTCTATGCTTGTTCGTTCGTGCTTCCGACTAATAATGGAATATACTTTTATCTCGACTGAATCTGGTCTTCTCTCTCTAGTTATCAGTGCTGGGAGCAGTGGATTAGTTTAACTTGTCCTGTCGTTGTCTTGCTGACTTTCGTTACTTTTGCCGGTTTCAGGTGATATCATAATCTCCTTAGACATAGCAGACCTTGTAGAACAAAACATTAAGTCAACTTAAAAGAAGGTTAAATAACATTAAAAATTGAGACATATATATAACTTCTGTTGAAGCTAATACTTAGTATTCAGTCGAATTTAAATGAATACTGTTAACTGTAAGCTGATCTTAGTGAATTATAAAACCAAGAACCATAAGACAACTGTTTTGTACCAGTTCAACGTAAACAAACCTCAGTTCAATTTTCAATTTGATCATAGAGTTACACATTATTGATATATCAAGTACTAGGTCAGAATAACTGTTCAGCAATTCCTAAATTTCAATGATTGATTATGTAAACTAAACAATTCAACAATCTTCACCATCAATAACAACCTTTCTTCCATAGTCATTTTGATATTGTTATTCTGTTATTATATCATTTTTTCTTTGTTTAACGTAGGCTGAATTAGAAAATGCTCAACGTGATGCACGTGGTCAATCAACCGAAATTTTCCGATTAAAAGCTCAATTAGAAGAAGTTCATGAACAAATGGAAGGGCTTCGTAGAGAAAACAAGAATTTGAGCGGTATGTTGATTCTTATATACTGGATAAATAACATCTCACTTAACAATATATAGAAAACTGAAGATCATCAATTACACTGATCTATACATTTTGGCTCCATAGAACAGCATAATTGAAATACAGAACAGTCGACTAACCTAAACAGAGTGAGAGAGAGAAAGAAAGGCAAAGCTCTTTAGCTTCGTTTCTGAACAAGATTTCTTTTGAGTAACAAAATTTGTATATAATCAAGTGACTAGAATAAGTAATTTGTCAATTAGTTACAAATGAATAATATGTCGGATACTCAGTTAATGGAGTCAACTGAAACTGTGTTTTCATGATTCTTCACAAAATTATACACTATTTCTGACCAAATATATTGCTCAAAGATATGTTTAATAGTTAGGCAGTGATCCCATATCTCTAGTATGTCATCTCATCAATTTTGCGCCAGTAACCTATTCCTCTAGAAGATCATCTTTTTAAACAAATCAGAAGTCATCCTAATAGCTCACTATTTATTAAACATTATGTAGGCAGTTTAAGATTCCATTCACAGTCCTACTGTTCTATAAATTTTGTCATGAACGTCACTCACCTATGATATTAGAAATTGATTGCGCAATATCACGACTTGATTAAGATCAATAATATGAACCACATGATGCCCTCTCAGTTATTTAAATGTTAAACGATCCACATGAGACTCAAAGGTTTCGGGTTCAACCCCTGTCGGTGAGGAGGTGTGAGTCCTCACTGCTGAGGAGTTCCACACTATAAAGAAACAGCTGTTAAGTACTTTTCGCTTTTTCAGTAGTTTCCTGAATAATGTCAATTCTCTTTATGAACTGTGAAACCGAACAAACTTCACGGACCCCTTACATTTATAAAATTTATAGATGTTGTATTGTAGGGTACCAACGTAATCACTGAATCGAAAGCCTAATGATTTCTGGTATAACCTAATTTCATTTGTGTTATTAACGAAATAACTATTATTTGATTTAATTACTAATTTCCCTTATAATTAGATGAGATTCATGATTTAACTGAACAATTGGGTGAAGGTGGACGTTCAGTACATGAAATTGATAAGAATAGACGACGACTTGAAATGGAAAAGGAGGAACTACAAGCTGCATTAGAAGAAGCTGAAAGTGCATTGGAACAAGAAGAAGCTAAGGTTCAACGTGCTCAACTTGAAATGAGTCAAGTAAGTAAAAATGTATTGCAGATGAGCAGTATTATATTCCTTATGAGATGGTGGAGAAGATTTTCAGCTGCGGTGGATGCTTTGGGTGGAGTTTTGTTTGCCGGGTTGTATGATTTGGTCGTGGAGCTCTCATTGTTTTTCTGAACAAAGTCATCAGCACAAACTCGAGGTAAAATTGAAGTATTCGAATTTCTCTGCATATGACTCACACCTCGTTCTGTGGACCTCAGTGTTGATTGGATATTGTTGACCATTAGCCCGTCACTGTCTGTTTCTTTATTTTGATTGTATCTTCCATTGATCTGATTCTTAGTCCTATATCTGTCCATGATTTTTCCGATTGGCTAATGGATTCGATCGATTTCAATGTGTTTGTTGATTGCTGATTGACTTGAGTATCAAAGTTCTAAAAATTCTACGGTACTTTTAGCATTCCTTCTATCCAAATTCTCAATATTTTTTCGGTCGAACCTATGTTCACAGTTGTCCACATGCATTGATATAAGCGAAGATGGAGTTTGACCGATAATTGATATTCGGGCAGGCAAATTTTGAACACTTCGCTTCCGCCTGAAGTTTGTGCTGGTGATGTTGTTCATGAAAACAATAAAAGCTCTACGACCGAACCATCCATCTCAGAGAAAAAACGCCTAAATAAGTTTATTTCTTTTTTGTAATAACTTTTCCGTTCTCATTCGAGAAAAAAGTATTACATTTTATGCTCATAGGAGGTCATTCAGGGCTTGAACACCTCAATTGTAACTTGTCAGAATGTTAATCTCATCGATGGTATGGATAAGAATCGTATATAGTGGAACATTAGTTCCGTCAACATTACTTGTACGCATTGCTAATGAGATCGATAACTAGGATGGAACCTGTATCTGAACAGGGTTTCCTACTGATTTCCTCCAACTTCAAAATATGATGTCGAATTACTTAGACTAGAAGCTATAGTTCAACTTGATCGATAGAATTTGTTCAGTACCAAAAAGTACTAGACAAATGTAACATTAATCATTATTCAGTTTTAACCAATCACTTATGTATGTGTACGTGTGCTTGTTGACTGTACAGACTCAACTAATTTTTCTCAGGGATCATATAGTAAAGATTAATACAGCGAATCAAAACATGACACTTTGTAGGTGATTTTCACTCTTACTTTTACTGTTCATTCAATTGTCTCATGATTACATTTAGGAATTATTTTCTTTATTTTCAAACACATCTTTTGAAATAATATTCTTGAAAGATTTTATAGACAAGCTGTTTCTATTGAAGAGATCCTCTTTTTCTTCTTTCTCTGATGATCAGAATCATTTTTTATATTTTGTTATTTGTCTATTGTTAAGATTCGTCAAGAAATTGATCGACGATTAGCTGAAAAAGAAGAAGAATTTGAAGCCACACGTAAAAATCATCAACGAGCTATGGAATCACAACAAGCTAGTTTAGAAGCTGAAGCAAAGGGTAAAGCAGAAGCTATGCGTGTTAAAAAGAAACTTGAACAGGATATTAATGAGTTAGAAGTTAGTTTAGACGGTGCAAATCGTGCTAGAGCTGAACAAGAGAAAAATGTGAAAAAGTTCCAACAACAAGTACGTGAATTACAATCACAATTAGAAGATGATCAACGTCAACGTGATGATTTACGTGAACAATTCCAAGCTGCTGAACGTCGTGCAACTGTATTGGCTGGTGAATTAGATGAATTACGTATAGCATTAGATCAAGCTGAACGTAGTCGTAAAATAGCTGAAGCTGAACGTGCTGAAGCATCGGATCGTGCGACAGAAATGTCTACACAAACTGCATCATTAGCTGCACAAAAACGTAAACTTGAAGCTGATTTAGCCGCTATGCAGGTAAGACTTAATAATGATATTTATTTTTTAAAAATAAATAATTCAAGAATAACTAACATTATTGAACAATTATGAATAGATTTTATTTACGTCTGGACTCTATTCAACTGCTCTTAAGACCTAAAAAGACTATTAACAATTTGTAGAATATATTCATTATAGGATTCATCATCTAAGTTAGAATAGCATTAAAAACCAGGAAGCATAGAACAGCTAATTTATTCTAGTATAGAACTCCTCAGCGATCTACAACCAGTGAAAAGTCCTTTACACGTTTCATCATTCTTCCAACCCTGTTAATATTCCGATTGCCCTTCGTTTTCTCTCCTCTCCTCTTTATTTCAATCTTCCGCTCGTAAGCACTTTACTTCCAATTACTGCTACGTATGTCTGACTTGGGAGAAGATCATTAAGATAAGTAGTGAGAAGAGCGAATGAAATGATTTTCATATGAAGAATGAAGTGTGAATAGAGAATACTAGGTCAAAGAATCAAAATTTTCAGAATAACAATTCACTCAAGATTTATTAAATGATAAGGAATTAGTGCACTTGACTCAAACCTACAAGTAATTTTAGGTCTTATAACATAACTTTTCTAACCATTGATTAAAGCGGCTGTTACACGTATTCCATTAAAGGAGGTCAACATATATAATCGCAATTCAGAGATCAACTGTCAATAGCTTCATAAATTGATATTATTTGCTTGGTTCGCCCATCTCTAGATTTTATATAACCTACTGTTACATACCAGCTAGCATTGAATGCCAGTGTGAGGGATGACTAGACAACTTACTTACTTACGCCTGTTACCCCCAATGGAGCATAGGCCGCCGACGAGCATTCTCCAACTCACTCTACCCTGTGCTTTCCTTTCTAGTTCTATCCAACTTTTGTTCACTTTGTTCATATCTGTCTCCATTTCTCGGCGTAATGTGTTCTTTGGTCTTCCTCTCCTCCTTTGACCTTCAGGATTCCATGTGAGGGCCTGCCTTGTAATGCAGTTGGGTGCTTTCCTCAAGCGTGTTCTATCCACTTCCAGAGCTTCTTTCTAATTTCTTCCTCCGCTGAAATTTGATTTGTTCTCTTCCACAGTAGATTGTTGATGATAGTTTCTGGCCAACGGATCTGAAGTATTTTGTGTAGACAACTGTTAATAAACACCTTTATCTTGTGGATGATGGCTTTCGTAGTTCTCCACGTTTCCACCTCATACATGACGAAACGAGGGGCAATATATGTTATTTCCACCTTATTACCATTATTAACTTCACTTGTATACAATTTAATTATTTTATTGAAATCATGAGCCGATCAATGTTAGACCGCCATTGGAAACCTAGAAGCAATGAACAGCCGTTTCATCCTCAATAGTGTGTACTCACTATCCTGCGCATGAGACTCGAATCCAGGCACTTTGATCTTGCCCACAAATGCTTAATCTATACATCACTGAACTAGCGTTCAACGGTGTTAATGTCTAACGGCAATCAATCCACGTTATATTGTGCGATCATAATTCCATTTTATTCAGTGAGTAACTGTATCTCACCCAAATCTCCATTAATTCCCTTTTTAAATTATCTGATTTTTCACTAAATTGTTTTTGCTTTCTTAATTAGGCCGATTTAGAAGAAGCTGCCAATGAAGCTAAACAAGCTGATGAACGAGCTAAAAAAGCTATGGCTGATAGCGCACGTGTATTTGAAGAAATTCGTCAAGAACAAGAACATACACAACATGTTGAAAAAGCTAGAAAACAACTTGAAATACAAGTAAACAAAACTATTTAGTATATTTTGTTTGTTTTTCGAAAAATTTATACTAAAATAAGGATAGAATAGTTATTTAGCATAGTCTCATTATTAAAGAATAAGATTTATGCACAAGATGGTGGTTGGAGGTGGTCAACAGGAAACCCGGGGCCCGGGTTCCGTGCTACTTGGCACTCTTCAGCATGGTGTACCTGTATTCTTGAGAGAACTGGTGCTCCCTGACGGATTCGATCGCGTGTGACTCAGCCTCACAGTCAGAGACGTTACCGCTGAGCTATTCGGGCAACGACGGACCTCCTGTAGGACTTAGATGTAATGACAATTGATTGATGACTGGGTGGTGATCAATGTCATGCGTGTCAAGTCCTTCTTAGTGCGGATCGGATGCATTCTGTACCGAATTATTTTTATCTGTTAAAGTTTTATAGGATTTTTGATCTTTGTCCCATCAGTGGAATTAAAGACTTGTGTTTCATTCCATTTTTTTTAAACTTGCAAATTGGATATACTTGTATCCTAGTGTTGATGTTCACATTGGGACTCAAACACAGTAACCTTTGCTTCAAACACTAACATATTATACATTGAGTAACTGAGTTCAGATAAACACTAATGTTTTGAAAGGATATAATGTTTATTATATAGAAGTTTATACTGTTCTGTTGTCAATATTTGTAATCTAAATTATTGTTTCAATGTAACAGTATTAATAATAATTCCAAATTTACTGTCATTTGAATTATTCAATCGATTTTTTTTCTTCATTCATTAAGGTAAAAGAACTTATGGCTCGTTTAGAAGATAGTGAATCAGGTGCCATGAAAAATGGTCGTAAAGCAATGGGTAAATTAGAACAACGTGTACGTGAATTAGAAACAGAATTGGAAGCAGAACAACGTAGACATGGTGAAACACAAAAAAATTTAAGAAAAGTTGATCGACGAATGAAAGAGATTAGTTTACAAGTAAGTTTTCAGTAAAACAAAGAAACATTGTATATTTATCTACTTTATGAAGATGAAGTAATTTATGATGTGAGTAAGATGAGAGTGAAGATAACTGTTACTACAGAATGACTTGAATTCAACCAAGTTAGCATTGTGAAGCATTAGATACTGATTGAATGGTCTGTTGTTAAAGTTCTCTCCACAAGTCTTATTGGTTCTAGCTTCGATCCCCAATTATGGGATCGTGGATTTACATACAACTGAGAAGTCGTACACAACGACCTAATGGCTATTCAATGTTTTCAGGTTTTCAATGCTTGTCTAACTAAAGTCAATTCATGGTGTAAACGATAGAAAAAAAAAGAATCAAATAGTTGGAAAGATTGTTTCAAATCGAAAATTAAAAATTATTCACATAATGTATATAATTGTGCTTTTTTATGTTTCTAGGCTGAAGAAGACAAAAAGAGTCATGATCGTATGCAAGAATTAGTTGAAAAGCTTCAAGGTAAAATTAAAACATACAAAAGACAAGTTGAAGAAGCTGAAGAGATTGCTGCTATCAATTTGGCTAAATATCGTAAAATACAACATGAAATTGAAGATGCTGAAGAACGTGCTGATCAAGCAGAACAAGCATTACAAAAACTTCGAGCTAAAAACAGATCATCGGTATCAACAGCACGTGGTGTAAGCGCTGCGCCAGCTGGGGGGCCTGGACATGCTGTAAGTTTTTTTTTTAATATTCTCTACAATAATTGTCTGATGAATTATTCTTCCCTGGTAAGGTCAACCGCTTCACTTACGTCAAAATATCTTATCTGCTCTAGATTTAGAAAGCTCGGCTGCATGTACATCATAGGCGATGTCTTTTTGCCAACGAAGGAACGCTTATACTTCACAGCACTTCGTTCTTCTATACTCAATGACTGAGTTATTTGGCCTTTAAAAATATGGGGTATTTATTCGCAGGTTAAAAACATTTGACCATAGAAGCCTTCAATGGACGAAGTTTTTTAGTTCAGGAGTGGGTTGAAAGAAATCCAGGAATGGACAAATGAAAACATCTCATCAGTTCACGATGTCAATAACTATTAGTTTAAACCATCTAGGGAGGGTTTAAGGTATTTGGTTGAAATTGACGTAATAACCGTGATCGGTTGTTATAAACATAAGATGAAACATTTTATTGTAGAAATTGACAGTCTAACTAATCACTATTAGCAACTTTAAAAAAATGAGATGTGATTGTGTGTAGCTGAAGTTTCGATTAAATTTTTTGGGACTGTAATTGATCAGTCTCTTGTTGGCAGATATGCGTCCTATGCGGATTACTTTGATATTGCCTTGAGTCACGAGCTTTATAAGGAAATATTGATGGTGGAATCCAGGACGCGCATTTTGTCCCATCCATGACTTGTCAGCTGGATGTACTCGCATCGCAGAGTTGATGTTCATTCCGGGACTCGAACCCAGTACTGTTCGCTTCAAGCGCCATCGCATTATCCACTAAGCTACTGAGTGTTTTCTTCCGCATTTTCATTTATCAAACTAATCTAATTAAGTATTATGAATATTATTGCTTGAATTTTTCCTTTATTACTTTTCCTCTTAACTATTTTCCCACAGAATCGTGCTCGTAAACCAACAGCCAGTTTAGCACCAGAAGAAGAGTAAATCATATAATTAACAATTGAATTGCTATTAACCAATAATGAACTGTATTCCAAGAAGAATAACATCATTGCAAATGCTTTCTATCAAACTGTTCATTATTATTTTACATTTTTTTTTGGCAAAACCCTTCAAACCCCAGTTCGTTTACTTTTTTCAGCTTCATATTTAGTTTTTAGATCAATTGTATTCAGTACATACTTATTTTTTGTGCATTTTACTCTTTCTATATATATTTGTATGAGTAGTATATGTGTGTATGTATACATGTTTGTGAAGTTTTAGTGAACAACAACTAAAGAATACTGATATAACATTAATAATAATGACTATAGTAACAGATACACATACACAATCATGTATACCTACCTTTCCCTTGGTTATACACCTGTTGTCTTACCTATCAACCTACCTTCCTTCCTACACCTCAGTTCACCTATACACCTGTCACCTTCAATACTTAAGATCATTATTGAAGGTTGTTTTGAATAATATTCAGCGGTAGTGTTTCTTTTTTAAAGAAAAAAAACATCTGTTTTAGATGAGCTTCTTTTTCCCTTTTCAAAAATCATTCAAATATTGTTTAGGCTCATCCAAATTTCACTTTTTTTGTTGTTGTTGTTGTTGGTTTTTCGTTGGTTTCGTACAAACCAGTTTTGTGTTATTAATTGTTTGCTCATATATATAAATAAAGAAGTAAATAAATATATATATATATATATGTATGTAAACAATAGACATCAAATCGTCATTGGTTCCTATACTCTAGCAACTAATGCACCAAATTCACCAGGTTCCATACAAACACACATACACACTTATATATACATATACACTTATCTATAAACACTTACATTCATCCAGAACATGGTACTTAGTGTCATTTGAACAATTCAAAAGGAAAGAAAAGAAAGGTAAACCCCGTAATTATAATATGCCATTACTTTAATTGTTTATCTAAACTTTCTTATCAATAAATTATGCACCATATGCGTTAAATATATCAAGTTGCAAAAAAGGAAAAAAAATATATAATATCTATATCTATGATATACATTTACCATACATATACAAGTACTGTATTCTTCTAGTTTTCCTGTTGTTTCGTTCTTCTTTTCTTCTCTTCTTTCGAATTTTCTTAGTATTCTTTAATCTTTATACTTTTCTTTATCATATAAATGATGATTGTAGTGTAAGTTGGAAGTACTCTTTTTGCTTAAACACACACACACACACAAACACACACACTCTCTCTATGTCTCTATGTATTATTCATTAAAAGTAATATATTGTTTATTCACTGAAATTGTTTCTCATCTTACCTATTATCATTATTATTAATACTACTATTACTATTACTATTATTATTATTACTATTAATAATCATTTATTATTACTACCTAGTTTACAAGTCTACTTACATTGGAATACAAAAAAAAAGTAATTTCATCTCCCTTGAGAATGCTAATAATTGAAATGAGCAATAAATTCACTCATTCTATATGTTTGTTAAATAGTCTTTGACTTTTTGTTATTTAATTGGGTAACCACCAAATGGGAATAATCATTTACATAACGTAATGATAGTGAGACCCAAGACATTAACACCGTTGGATACCGGTTCAGTGGTCTGTCAGTTAAGTGCTCTGGCGTGAGACTGGTAGGTCTTGGGTTCGAGTCTCGCGAGTGCAGGATCGTGAATGCGCACTGATGAGGAGTCTCATAATAGGATGAAACGGCCGTCCAGTGCTTTCAGGTTTTCCATGGTGGTCTAGCTTCAATTGACTCATGATCTCAATTCCATAGAATTACTAAAATATCCACCAAACCCCTTCTAATATTTGTGTTTGTGGAATTCCTGTAGGATTATGGTATCGTATTTGATAATGAATAAAGAAAAAAGATCTGTTTAGAGATAAGGATAAGTGATTCTTTAAACGACCGCATTATTTTGAAGTAGCCTTTCTACTAATCAGTAGAGTTTATATAAATCAAAAGTATCTCACTAGTGAAGTCGTGTAACCTACTACAGTTTAGTAGGTTTTAGGAAATTTATTGATTTGTCAAAGTTTGTTATCCGTTTTCCTATATTAATCTTATTGAAATATCGTTACATTATATCATTAATATACGTAATAAATAATTCAACTTGATGATTTCGTTCTGAATCTTCTTTATCACCAACGTTAGTTTCATAGAGAATTCATTCTTATTTACAAAATCTTTGTTAATAAATTCATTGAAGAAGTATTAGGATAGTTCACATTTATAGAAGAACTATTTTCTTCACTTGCCAATTTCAATATAGAGACTTGATGATCATTGATTCACATATTATTTACTAAACCGCTGTTAAACTAATTTAGTTACAAAAAGTACTATAAACAAATTAAGCTGAATAAAAACTGATTGGTTTACTAGTACTATTAAACCTTACAGTGTTGACATTTTTTTAATCTCTGATGACAAAACAAATTTTTCCTAACAATTGTAAATATTCCGACAATTAATATAAGGGTATTTATATCTTGTATTTTATACTGTTGGATGCCGGCTCAGTGGTTTAGAGGTTAAACATTCGCGCGACCGGGATCGTAGATGCGCAATGTTGAGGAGTCCCATACTAGGACGAATTGGCCGTCTAGTGTTTGTTCCAGGTTTTCCAAAGTGATCTAGCTTTAATCGACTCATGAATTTAACTAATAAATAAAATTCCTTCATTTTTGAATTCACTTAGTATTGTTTGTTTGAATCTTCCCATTGATGCTTGGACTGGGTTCGAGTGAACATCAATTCTGAGATGCAGGTTCACCCAGTTGACAATTCCCAAATAGGACGAAACGCGTGTCAAACTGGATTCCACTGCTAGCCACTATCCATCTTTGCTTCCTTCATTTTAGTTTTGAATTAATGCGCATAAACTCCAAAGTAATTTATTTTCGACTTTAATTATCTTGTGTTTATATCACAAGTATTTGTATCGTTTATGATTGTATATTGTTGAGAAGTTAAAAAAAACTATGACATAACAATTTTTCTGGTTGCTCAACCCGATTTCTCACTGATTCTTTAAACTGACAACAATTCATAATAAGAATTTCCTGTACACTGAATGTTATGCTCATGTAGAGGATGAGGCAGAAAATATCACTTGCAATTAGTGACAATACCTTTTTTTAGTTTTATATCAAGCAAATAGAAGTATACGATTTCTTAAATGATTGACAGAGTGAAGTATCTTCAAATGTATTCATTTCAACGACTGTTATAATAGAAAAGAAAAGAAGTCTTTTTATATAAATGAAAAAGGAAATAACAACTCAAGTAACTTGTTTTTATACAGTAGTTTCGATAATCTTGGAAAATGCCCCCACATGCCCTGGTACAGCCAAGAGTAGGGAGAGTCCGCTCTCCCCCTCCAAGTGCTCTCACATGGCCACGCATATGTAGCCTCTGCAAGGGGAGTCCTACTCACTGCCTTCTCGTGGCAGCGGTTTTGTTTACGAAATTGAGAGAACGGAAAGGGAATGTCCGGTGCTTTAACCGGGTTGGTAGACACGGTAAGTCCACCTAGGGGAGTTGGAAAATCCTGATTCCAAACCAATGGTGTACATGGGTTCCAGTATCCTGAGGGAACAAATGGTGTATGAATCAATCGTTGGTGACCGGCTACCATGTAACTGCATCTCCTCACGATGTTTCACTGCCTTGTGGATCAGACCTTTAGGTCGAAGGCTCTGAGTGTGGCTCCGTAAGAAAACCACCTGCTTGAGTTTGGGCACCTGGGTAGTATCATAGCCCTCACACAAATCAAATAAGATTTGTGTGGCGCATATATATCTGGTACCCCTTTGTACCAATATTTATGTGCTTAAATAAATAAATAAATAATCTTGGAAAATATGACACAACAGAGAGTAAACAATCAGAAAATATGTAAACCCAGTATATGTATTAGAGGTATGGGAATTGTTGAGTCTTGATTGTTGTGAAATTTCTTACATTTCCGAACCATAGTCATTAAACAAAGGAAATAAATGTAGATAATTTGAAGCAATTAGTCCCTTTGATAAATTTCTATAATGTAATAAGACGAAGATTATCAGAACTATGTGATATATTAGCGCAATACATTTCGAACATTCTGATCACACATATAATATACTTGTTAAGAACATTTATATATATAAAAAATAAAAGGTCAACTAGACTGGAAATAGGGGGGTAAGAGGAGACAAGGACAATAATAATAAAAATAATGTGAAAACAATTTGAAACCCAATCATTCTGGATAATAAGCTAATATTACCAGGGTAGGTTTAAGGTAAGAACCAATTGTTTTTGAATACACAAAGGGGGTTTGAATTTTCGTATGGTAAAGGCTTCAATAAACCTTAGTATACACCCTGTTACACTTTTATACAACACCACAAAAGCCGAGTTTAGATTAATCTTATGGCCTGTTTCGATTATACATTTAGCAATAGAGGATGATAGATGTTTATCCTCTACTCTTATCGGGACATTGGATTCTATCTGTTTCTGCAACCATTTTGGTACATGTTCACACACCCTAATTTTCAGATAACTATTGCTCCTACCTATGTATGTGTGACCACACACATACATTTAAATTAATAAACGTAGTGGGTTGTGACACAATCGTTTTCATGTCTTTTAGGTTTTGTATGAAACATGGACCTGCACAATACGTTGATGACTGATTTAAGACTTTGTTTCAATAAAAGGTTATTTGGATCACCTCTAAATGGTAAGGTGATGTAGACAGGCTTTTTTTACGCCAAGGCTACAGTAGATCTCATTGTACCACGAGCTTTTCATTTATTTATAAGTTCTTAGCAGAAAATCAAACTGATAATTGTGCTCACTAAACCTATTTTTCAAAATCTTTCAGAAGATAGAATCCTTTGACAACTCTAAATATTTAATCAAACTAATGAAATTATAAATACTTGATCAAAAATGTATATGAAAGTCACAAAACTATCAGTACGATTTTGACACGTTTTCATTGCGTTAACGGTGATCAACTTGACCAACAATGGTGTTCAACGGTCGACCATCGTTAGGAAACTTTAGAAAAAGTTTGTCTATTCATAAGTGCTTGAATTTCGCCATTGTTGATATTAAAGTCTGAAATTTTGATCAGTCTCTCTTAATAGATATGCATCATGATCTAATTTCCTCGATATATAGACCCTATTACAAGCTTCATAGTAAATAGATGGTGTGTAGCCAGCAGCAGGATCTAGGACACGTGTTTCGTCATATTTGGGACTCGTCAGGTGAGTGTACATGTCACATCCCAATTTTGATCTTCATACAAGGACCTAGACCGAGTACCTTGTGCTTCCAGTGCACAACATGTTATCCACTGAGCTGCTGATTCCACATAGCCATAAGCTTATTTATATACACTAGGATACATGTACATCCAGCTGACTAATCTGAAATAGGAATGAACTCACGAGCTGAATCTCACTGCTAGCCACTATTGATCTTTACTTGAAAAATATTTAAAAAATTCGTTTCCACAGTTTTATTGAAAGTTCATTCCCTAAAGATAATGTTCCTGAAAATGTTACCGCTGTGGTAGTCAGACATATGTTCGTGTGTATTGCAACATTTGAAAAAGCATGCTCTTACTAGATACTTATTTTATTGAAATCATGAACCAATCTAAGCTAAACCAGTATTGAAAGCCTAAAAGCAATGAACGGTTGTTTCGTTCCAGTATGGCACTCCTCAACATACATTTATTGTTAAACTTGATACAAAATGAAAGTGTTCTTTTTTGCTTCATTGGAGCTAATTTTATAACTATAAGTAAGCTCTTGTACCCTAAAACGCCAACACATTGGTTTTAGTGACCAAGTATCTACTGATAGATATGAAATTCATGGGTTTGATCCTAAGTGGAGTCGTGAATACGGAATGTTAGTGAGTACTTTACAAAAAAGAAATAATCATTCAATCTTCTTTGGTCTCTAATTCTATCTCAACTGATATCAACGTGTAAAAAATACAGTTTACAAGATAATTAATTTCTTATCACTACTCAATAGATTTGATATGTAATCATTCAGGAAACACTTACTTATTTACTTACGCATGTTACACCTCATGAAGGAGCATAAGCCGCTTACCAGTATTCTCTGTCCACCTCTATCCTGATCCGTCCTTCCCTGAAGTTTCCAGTTACTATGATTCCTTTTCATGCCTGTTTCTAATTCACAAGTCCATATGGTTTTCGACCTTCCTCTTTTATCGTTTCCTCTCAGAATTCCATATCACCCCTTACCTCATGATGATAATACATCTAATACCCATACAAAATTACATGTAACCACATTTTTGTATTAGAAGGGAGTTTTTGTGGAGATTTTAGTAATTTTATAATTGAAATCATAAGTCAATTAAAGCTAGATCGCCATGAAAAACCAGGAAAACCAGAACGAAACAGCTATTCAGTGCTTTCAGGTTTTCCATGAAGGTCTAGCTTCAATTAACTCATGATTTCATATATTTTTGTAACCTAGTAAATATTATTCATGTAATTAATGATCATTTTATATATAGTTGAAATCATGAGTCAATTGAAGCTAGACCACCGTGGGAAACCTGAGAACACTGGATTGCCGTTTCGTCCTATTGTGGGACTCCTCAGTGGCAGTGCGCATCCATGATCCCGCCTCACGAGATTCGAACCCAGGACTTACCTGTCTCGAGCCAGAGCACTTAAACGACAGACCACTGAGCCGGCTGGTATCCAACTGTGTTAATGTCTAACTTCAACCAATCCGCGAAGTTGAGCAACCATTTCACCAATGTCTTCATTGAGTTAATATCTCTTAACAGACCTGGTTGAACTCCATTGGTTAATGCTTCTCACTAGAACTTTAGGTAATACCTCATGGAACCAGTTACTAGTGAGCACAATAAGACGAAATGGCCGTCCAGTGCTTCCAGGTTTTCCATGGTGGTCTAGCTTCAATTGACTCATGATTTCAACTATATATATATAAAAAATTACTAAAAATCTCCACAAAATACCCCACCCCCTAATTAGTAATCATTCTAGACAAAATTAATCAATAACACACATATGCACATACACACGCACAAAGGTTCAATTCAATCAATATTGATTATCACTCATATTGATCATAATTTAGATCAAATGTTCAATAAATCAATCAATAAAACAAGATGACGTACTTCATTAATCAATGAATATCCATCTATAATAAACTGATTATTTAAATAGGATTCTACTATTTTAGAATATTCTAGAAAAAAAATCGTATTTATATTGTATAATAATAGCAAAAGGTGTTCATTATTGAAACTATATACCAACTCAGTGAATATCTATATAGTTTAATACAATGTCTTCTAGAAGGAAACGCCTTCTAGAAGGTAATATTAATGATAATGATAACAATACTACTAATAACGCTAATAGTAGTAGTAGTAGTAAATATTTACAAAATACTGAAATTGAATCTATAAACTATTATCATTTAACAAATAATTTGTTTATTATTTTATTAGGAGTAATAATAATTATGATTCTTATATTATTACTTATTTATTATATATATCGTCGATTACGCAATCATTCATATCTATTCAATAATCAATTAAAGACTAACAACAGTAATGATGATGAATATGTTTGTTTTACAAAATCAGTCAAATATCCACTGACTCAATATAATACACAAAATCAAACAACTGAAATACCGTTGAAATCAATAAATATACCATTACAATCATTTCATAAATCAAATGATCCTATCCCTAATTATACAGATAATGATGGCGGCGGCAAAGATGATGATGATGATGAAGATGAGGATGATGATGATTTTAATCGTGATTTCAATGAATGTAAACCAATTTCTAATTATTCAAAACAATATCAAACAAATTATATTAAATCAAATGTAATACAATCTACTCAACAATATATTGAAGTAAGTAAATATTATTATATTAGAAATTCCTGATGAGACTATAATTGATGGATGAAACAATCAGAAATAAGATAATAAGTCTTGGAATTCATTTATCGAATCGGTTAAAGAGCATTTTGAGATTTTGATTGATATCAGTTTGTGATGAAAAGTTTAAATCTTATTCTTAACCCTAATTATCAACTGTAAATCATAATCTTTATTCTTCACACAAGGTTATAACTCTCATTTAATCGTTGAAGGTAGGTGGACATTCTTAAAACTACTTTAACGTTACTCAAAGGTCGTTTATAAATTATAGTCTCACCGAAATAATCAATTCTTATATCTCATGTAATGGAAAGTATTATTAGGAGATAAAAGAAAGTATCAAGTCTTGATCATGGAAAACTAAAGATCTTGAAAGAGTCTTAAATTGTTTATTCATTTAGATAGTCTACAAATGTAAAATAAGTATGAAACACTATTATTGTTCATTAGCATTCTTAATCAGGGTTATTTTATGTACATCATGGCTAACATTCATGATTAAAGACGGTGATTTTTGATTTAATAATCGAAGATGATAGTAAAACGCCATTCATAGATGCCTTTTACAGACATGAAATTGTTTTGTTTTGCTTTTTAATTGTATATTTAAATTGTTTATTAATGTATCAGATATATGTGGTAAGGACAGAAGGCCTACGGCCTGTATTATTCCTTCCCTAGTATTCTTCTGTGAGTACCTAGTCTTCAATTGAATGAGTCAATTGAAAGGTGCAGACACCACTGCTTCTGGCAACAGGTTCTAAGAATTGATGACTCCGTGTGAAAACCTTTATGCCACGGGTATTTTGTTTGCTCTTGGCCTCTCTACTCGCCTGCCATGTCCTTTGAGATGTTACTATCTGGTAGGAAGAACATATATATAACAGGTCCAAAAACATTTCTTAATATTCTATACATCAAAATCAGATCACCTCTTAATTTGTGATAGTACAGAGTAAAGAGGTTTAGCTTTTCAAGCCGCTCTTTTTATGATAAACCCCGGAGTTCTGAAATTGCACGGGTAGCTGCTCTCTATACATTTTCCATGATATCCAAGTCACCTTTTAAACAGAGACTTGCAACGTGAACGCAATTTTCAAGCTTAGTTCTCATTAAGGTTGTTTATACTGTAGTGAACATAGTAGTATCTAACTTAGTAAATATCCGTCTTAAAGCTTATATAGTTCTACACCCCTAGCTAAAACCTCACAACAGTGGGCCGTGGTCTTGAGATCATGACTCACTATCACTCCAAGATAATTGTGAGACCGGACCACGGATACGGGCACTTACCTTATACTGTACTTATTTACCTTTGAAGACTAGATTTGTGATTGAAAATACTGATTAAACAATTTAAAATAAATTGTGTTTTTGTGGTGAAACGACATTATTCTGTTTGATTTAAATGGCTTATTTCAATGTATGTTCAACATTTAGTAATAAGCAAAGTAGAGTTTATTATTTTAATGAAGTATTTTATTGGTAGCTCATTAATTTCATAGTTGAAAGCATGAGTCAGTTGAAGCTAGACCACCAAGAAATCCCGCGAGACTAGGTCGTGGATGTGCACTGCTGAGGAGTCCCGCAATAGAACGAAACTGCTGTCCAGTGCTTCCAGGTTTTCCTTGGTGGTCTAGCTTCAACTGACTCATGC
>NW_017386062.1:0-3841 GCF_000237925.1 Schistosoma mansoni
TTGTGAGGGTCATAATGAGTGTGTTGGTAATTGTGAGATTTTGTGGGAAGGTGGGTGGATGAGCGAATTGATAAGGCGGGGCAGCGATATACTGGTGTGCGTGGAAGTTTGTCTTTATTTACAAACAAACAAGTAAGTAATATTGGTGATGTGATTGAGTTTATTATTATTATTTTTAATGGCTTTATTCTATATTGTATTCTGAAACAATATAGAATTCTCAGCACGAGTTATTTCAATAAATTGTTTACGAAAAATAACCCAAGGAAAACAAACAAAAAAATAGAAAAGAAATGAAAAATGTTTAAGAAAAACTGAGTTTATACAAATTATCAAGTTTGAAACATGTTTAATAATACAGGTTATTTACTAGTTCAACTCTAACGGCCTGTTCGTCACAAAGTAAATTTGCTAAGTAAGGTGTTACAGAACTTTTATAGACTTGCTTGCGTGTATGGATTTTAATGTATTTACTTCTCGTTCTACCAGATGATATACAGGGAGAAAGATATGAATGAAGCGGATGGTTAGTATCTGATAAGATAACACCTGTGGTGGACCAAAATGTATGATAACCAAAAATTAGCAACAAAAATATTATGTCTATAGTTTATGTAACAATTAACAGTTTATTAGTTAATTACACACACAAATAACAAAATAAGGGACGTTACTTAAGTCTTCAGGCTATTGCGTGTTCGGCTGGGTTTGGTCCAAATAATCCACAATTATAAAAAATTAGTAATCCCAATATGGACGATATAGATCCAGTAGGTTTACCAAGCGTAGAATTCAATAAGAATGTCACAATTGTCTATAAACGTAGATGGTATGCAATTAATATTTCATTTAACATATTAGCAGACATAGCAGAACGATGCAGATGTGAATTAGAGTGTATTTAATGAGGAGCAGTAACAGTGTCACGATATGTTGTACTCAAAACGGAAGGAAGTCGAATTACAAGCGTTCAAAGTGATACACTTAAACAACAAGTACAATTGTTTAATGCTTAATGTACAGAATATGAAAATACATGCGAAAACTATGAAAAATTATTTACAAAATAGGTTTTAAGGTTCTATCTCTACACACCTGCCAAGAGTTTGCAAGACTTAAGATGTCTATCCACAAGCATATTAATAATGACTTATTAAGGAGTCTCCAATGGCACAAGCATTATGGGATCCCAAAATAAAGTGTAGGTTCTGTCCATGTCTCAAGCTAAAATTAACAGCTTGACATTTAGATGGATTGAGTAAGAGACCATTACCAACAGACCACCTTTCAATACGAGATAAAAACTCATTCATTTCTATGGGATGTAAGGAGGTAGAAATCGGCATACATACAGTGAGGTCGTCCGCATATTTTACAGAAGTGTTTTCTGTGGAAGATGGCAGATCATGCGGAAAAAAAGAGAAGAGCAAAGGTGAAAGAACAGCTCCTTGTGGCACACCTACATTAGACAGTAGAGATGTTGAACACTTTCCTTCAAATACAGTGTACTGTTCTCTTCCAGAAAGGTAGGAACATAGCCAATTGGTTATCCAGCCGTCAGTGTCGACGCTGATCAGCTTGTTAAGTAAGAGGTGTCTTGGAATAGAATCAAAAGCAGAAGTAAAGTCCAGGAAAGCGTATCTAACATACTTCTTACCCTTTTCCAACCCGAACACTATATTGTGATGCAGAACAGCAACGGCATCTAATGTGCTTCTTTTGCATTTGTAAACAAACTGATATGGATCACAGTGCTCTTTTATTGCAGGTTGAAGTGGTTGTATCAGTAATTTTTCCATTATTTTAAGGAAAGGTGAAGTTATTGCAATGAGTCTAAGTTTCGCATTTTTATCACTGGAAGCCTTCTTTGGTATAGGGATTATCTTTATCTTTCTCCACATTTTCGGTAAGACATTAGCTGAGAAGGTGTAACAGCTCAGGTTGGTTGGTTAAGAGTTGACCCCAAACAACCAAGCATATGCTAAAACAGTATTGTTCAAGTATTCATTCACTTCCTTACTTTTTGTAAGCGTTATATTCCCTACTATCTTTTATTGAATGTTGAGAGCCTTTGTTTGTCTGAACAGATAATCCCACGCTCCACTGTGACTGCGCGAAGATCGATATAAAGACCTATTCACTACTTCTCTGGTTTCTTCTATCAATAGCACGAGGGTTACCTTAAGGCACGAAAGTGGTGAGCCCTTTTTGAACACAAATTTAACCTCATTTCTGTTATTAACTTTTTTTTTTTACTTAATCGTAAAAGTAGACCTGATTATCCGTAAACTATGTTGAGTATATAACTAGTTTATTCCGTATTATCTTAAGTTATTCGTGTTATAGTAACCATTTTTCGTGCTAACTTTATTGCTATATTTGTCACATACCTCATGTCAGACTCAATAGAAACCCATAATCTGGAAGATTTGTCACCAGTGGAGATAGACACTGTTATGACTATGAAATCCCGACCTCCAGAATTTGATCGTAGTGATCCTGAGTTGTGGTTTGCTCAACTGGAGCATTATTTCACGAGACACAATATCAAATCTGAAGGGATTCGCCATAGAGACTTGTGTTCTATCCTTCCTCCTTCAGTCGCCAAAGAAGTCCGTGACTTGATTTTAGATCCACCATCTCCACAACCATACACCATCTTAAGACGAGAGATAATGAACCGTTTATCATTATCAGATAGTCAAAGAATCCAAAGACTTTTTCAAGGTGAAACACTAGGTGATCGGTCGCCGTCACAGTTTTTGCGTCACCTCCAAGTGTTAATGGGTGATAACACAGTGGGTGAAGCAGTCCTAAAACAAGGATGGATACAAGCTCTCCCATGCCACGTCCAACACTGTTTGGATGCACAAGATCCTGAAACCTCATTATCTCATTTAGCGCGTATAGCCGATAGAATAATGGAGAGAGGTCCTCCAACTGGACCAGGCACAATAAATCACACACAAAAAGTAGAATCAGCAAAAGACCCCGTCATAGAAGGACTCATTGCGAGTGTTAAGAGTCTCACTGAGGCTGTCACCAGAATGCAAATGGGTCATAGAAACAGGAGCAGGTCACCACAACGACCACGATCCAAGTCACAAAACAGGTCACAAATGTCCAGACAACCTGGGCAGTTTTGTTGGTACCACTGGAAGTTTGGTGTCAACTCAACCAAGTGCATGCAACCATGCTCCTGGCCTAAGCATAATTCTAAGACAGCGGGAAACGAGTAACCCCCCCCAGGTCGCGACGACTGAAGAGGGGCGCCTAAACAGTCGCTTGTTTTATGTTAGAGACAGAAACTCTGGCTTGAATTTCTTGGTGGATACTGGCGCTGCTCTTAGCATCATCCCTCAAAATAAAACTGAGATTAGTCGAGAAACATCATCAATTACACTTCAAGCTGCAAATAAAACTAAAATCGCGACATTTGGGCAGAAAAACTTAACCCTAGATTTGGGGTTCAGGAGGCAATTCCCTTGGGTTTTCACGGTAGCCGACTTAGATCTGGCAATACTAGGGATGGACTTTCTAGAGAGATACGAATTTCTAGTTGACACCGAGAAACGGCGATTAACACTAAAAGAAACTTCGTATTACACAAAAGGCAAAGAAAGTCACATCAGCTCTCTTAACTTGATTCAAACTCCTTCAGTAACAACAGCGAAATTCCAAGATATACTCGCGGAATTTCCAAACTTAACTAAACCAAACCCACAGCCTTCTAAAGACAAACTAAAAGTAAGTCACACTATCAAAACCGAAGGTGCACCGGTTTTTGCAAAACCCAGGAGACTAGCACCAGATAAGCTCAAAATCGCTAGGGCCGAGTTGA
>NW_017386062.1:4041-56865 GCF_000237925.1 Schistosoma mansoni
AATCCTCATGATATAAGATCCGAATTCCTTCGTCTTCACAAAAGCTTATTGGATCTGCTTACATGAAGTTACCTGTGGTTACGAGCTGAAATGGTGCCTACCCACACAGCAAAACTTTTCATGTATCGTCCTCACTTCTGATTATTTGTACTGTAAGTTGAGTTGATACAAAATGCTCCCAGATATTCATAATACAACTCTCATTGGTTATGATTTTAGTAACAGATATGTGTGACGCAACCACTGTAATCATGATACCGTCTTGATTCCTTATTCTGTCGGAGCATACCAGAGACATTCAGTGATGTGCCATAACCCGAAAATGTAATGGTATGCTCTTACTGACAGCCGCCACCGCCTTTATTGTGTTGACATTATTATTCGTGATGTCCTTGCCAGTCTGAGACTGCACATGTCCCATTACGTCGTGAGATGATGGCTGCAGCAGAATAACGCTGTTGGACTATATTGATCTTGTGCAAATGAATTCCACAAATGAGTCCTGAATGTTTTCCCAAACCAAAAACGTTCGTTCGGCATAGGCCATCTCAACCGTTCGCTTGAGTAAGCCGAGGCACTTCTCGAACAGGAAGCCTGAACAATGGCGTTAAATACTTCACCCTACCGTTTACAAATATATTGTTGATGTAAACAATGGCTCCAGAATCATATGTCATTATAGTTACTGATATTAAGTTATTTTTAGTCTGATACGATCTTCAGCAAAACAGGTATGATGTAAGCTTTAAAATGGGCAGTTACGCAGCGAAAAGTAATACAGCGTTTGTACTAGAGAGAAGGCAAAACACTTTAATTCGTTTCTAGAGACCTCATCGATCTTACGGACGCAGACCTATTTTTAGACTTTGAACTGAATTATTCCACTGGAAGAACTGAACAAGTGTCAAACATGGTTCTTTAAGAGGATTACTGTTGATACCTTCTAATCATAAAGGCTTTCGTTAATCACGATTTAGTTTACAATAGCAGACACCAGCAATAAACATTTGCAGTGGTATTTGTTCTAACCACACGGTCCTCAAAGCTGAATATAAAATAAGTGAGAAACCTCATATTCAATATCTAACACAGAGGGAAGGTCAGCAGCGGTGAACGCGTGAATAGTTTGATCAGTATAGCTTAGCATTGCAGGCGTGTTTATCCTTGTAACAAATACCTATTCATAATAAAATAAATTACTCCATCTTCAGCCCAGATGTGTTATTCAGAAGTGCTAAACATCGTATTGCTGACTGTCACGTACAACGAGTCACAATATACAATGATGTGACTTCTACGTAAGGTATTATAGATAATGTAGTCCTATCATGAAAAATCTACGTTTTTGAAATTCGGTCTGTTATTACAGTAGTAAATATAAATGTACATATTTCGAAGTAGACCATAATTCTACATATCCGTGTTTATCGTGTACCACAAAACTCGGGAATTTCGCATAGTTTTAGTTGTGATTAGTTATACTTGCTTTTCGCGATCGAGGTAAGTGACTTGAAAGTGCAGTTTTTCAATACTATTGAAAATTATGATGAAAAGTTCTGTAACCAAATGGTTCTTTACACAGAAAATCGGATAAATTGTGCAAAATAAGGTATGAATCTCTAGATTTGTTTTCTCAAGTGGAATATTTTGGTAAAAATCTTCCTATTTTCCCACATCTGGATGGTAAATGGAACCCTTAGACAAAAATGACCATGTTGTTCTAGTCCTAGCTTCCCATGTGATTGCCGACAACGACTTGTCAGCTAAAGCCAGAACAAATCTTTTTATGTCAACCATACAAGAAAATCTAGTTTGGAGCTCAGTATGATATACACAAATGCATTGTTCTGGCCAACGGGCGTACTTCTCGAACAGGAACCGCAATGACTGATACTGCCTTAGCGTAAAGCAAAACAAACTTGATTGTTCGGGAACAACTTTATTAATTACAGTACAGAAGGCTCTATTAACATTAATTAGAGATGGCTCCAGTTTCAAACTGGCCGATTTTCAAACATCTCTTCAACCTCAAATAGAAAAATGGGTTACACAGTTTACTAAACTCTGGAATCGTTTGTGCTTATTCTCATTCCCATTATTGTCCCACATGGCAATAATAGACTTTCTAATCATGCTCTTCAACCCATAGTCTTCAGACAGATATACACGGAGGAGACTAAGCTTAGATATACAATAAAAAGACAAAACCATAGTTTGTGGTTTCTAGATATAAAAAAAACTACATAATTATATGAACACCTAAAAATCATGCCAACCTATACTCACGAAACTGACTCCAGGCGCTTTCAATACATAATTGCTAGCGCTCTTAAAAACTCCGCCTGTAGCTCTTCTAGAGTTACTGCCGGTCCCAAGCCCGGGTAAAGGAGGAGGGTTAGGCATGGGGTAAGCGACCCCATCCCGTAGAAAAGCTAACTCGCTAAAAAAACGCTAACCAGAAAAAATAATTCAAACCATTTAAACTCTGCCCTCTCAGTTGAAGGAATAATTATGACGTCTCATGATGAAAGCCGGAATTCTTCGGAAGTCACGAGACCGATGCACCTTCTAACAACCAGAGCAACACTCTTTATAGGTACATGGAACGTCCGGACAATGTGGGAGACAGGAAAGACCAGCCAAATAGCAATGGAAATGAGGAGATACAACTTGGCAGTACTCGGAATCAGCGAAACCCATTGGACACAAACTGGACAACAAAGGCTAGGTAGATGCTGCTGTACTCCGGTCACGAAGGGGAAAATGCTCCACACACTCAGGGAGTTGCTCTAATGCTGTCCAAAGAAGCACGAAATACACTTGTGGGATGGGAATCTCATGGACCCAGGATAATCAAGGCATTATTCAGAACAAAGAAGCAAGGGATCACAATGAACGTTATCCAATGTTATGCACCCACCAATGATAGCAACGACGATGATAAACATCAGTTCTATGAAAGGCTTCAATCAATTATAGAGAAGTGCTCACGAAAGGACCTCACCATCCTGATGGGAGATCTAAATGCTAAAGTTGGAGTGGACAACACAGGATATGAAGATGTAATTGGACGACATGGATTAGGAGAGAGAAATGAAAATGGGGAGAGACTTGCAAACCTGTGTGCATTCAACAAATTGGTTATAGGCGGCACAATATTCCCACACAAGCGCATACACAAAGCTACATGGATCTCACCGGACCAAACCACAGAGAACCAGATAGATCACATCTGTATCAACAAAAAATTCCGAAGATCAATGGAAGATGTGAGAACCCGGAGAGGAGCTGACATAGCTTCAGATCACCACCTGGTTGTGGCCAAGATGAGACTGAAGCTAAAGAAACACTGGACAACTGCACAAACAGCACTACAAAGGTTCAATACAGCCTTCCTTCGAGATATTGACAAGCTCAATGAATTCAAGATAACTCTCAACAACAGGTTCCAAGCTCTACAGGATCTACTGAATGAACAAGAAACTACTTTGGAGGACAACTGGAAAGGGATAAAAGAAGTCCTAACTTCAACGTGTCAGGAGGTTCTTGGTCCTAAGAAGCATCATCACAAGGAATGCATCTCTATGGGAACCCTGGACAAAATTCTAGAAAGGAAGAACAAGAGACTAGCAATTAACAACAGCCGAACACGAGCAGAGAAAGTCAAAGCACAAGCAGACTACGCAGAAGCAAACAGGGAAGTGAAGAAAAGCATTAAAGCCGACAAGCAGAAATACATGGGAGAACTAGCAACGACGGCGGAAAAAGCTGCAAGAGAAGGGAATATGAGACAACTATATGATACAACGAAGAAATTGGCAGGAAGATATAGCAAACCAGAGAGACCAGTCAAGGACAAAGAAGGAAAGACAATCACTGAGATTCAAGAACAGAGGAAAAGATGGGCAGAATACTTCGAGGAACTGCTGAATAGACCAGCCCCATTGAATCCACCGAACATCGAAGCAACCCACACTGACCTTCCAATAGATGTCACTCCACCAACGATCGAAGAAGTCAAGATGGCCATCAGACAAATCAGAAGTGGGAAGGCGGCAGGACCTGACAATATACCAGCAGAAGCACTGAAGTCAGACATTGAAATAACTGCAAACATGCTTCACCTTCTATTCAAGAAGATTTGGGAAGAGGAACAAGTGCCAATGGACTGGAAAGAAGGATATCTCGTCAAGATACCAAAGAAAGGAGATCTGAGCAAATGTGAGAACTACAGAGGCATCAGTTTGTTATCAGCACCAGGAAAAGTTTTCAACAGAGTGCTGCTGAATCGGATGAAAGACGCAGTAGACGCCGAACTTAGGGATCAACAGGCTGGATTCCGTAGGAATAGGTCATGCACAGACCAGATTGCGACACTACGGATCATCGTTGAACAATCAATTGAGTGGAACTCATCACTACACGTCAACTTCATCGACTATGAGAAGGCGTTTGACAGCGTGGATAGGAGAACATTATGGAAACTTCTTCGACACTATGGAGTTCCTGAAAAAATTGTCAACATTATCCAAAACTCATACGATGGACTACAGTGCAAAGTGGTGCATGGAGGACAGCTGACAGATGCATTTCCAGTAAGGACCGGAGTCAGACAAAGCTGTCTACTCTCCCCATTCCTCTTCCTTCTAGTGATTGACTAGATTATGAAGAATTCGACATCTGACGGGAAATACGGAATACAATGGACAGCTCAGAGTCAATTAGATGATTTGGACTTCGCAGATGACCTAGCCCTTCTCTCTCATACACACGAACAAATGCAGATGAAGACAGCAGATGTAGCAGCAGCCTCCGCATCGATAGGCCTCCACATTCACAAAGGAAAAAGCAAGATTCTCAAATGCAACACGGAGAACACCAATCCAATCACACTTGATGGCGAAACCCTGGAAGAGGTGGAAACATTCAATTATCTGGGGAGCATCGTTGATAAACAAGGAGGATCTGATGCAGATGTAAAGGCGAGGATTGGCAAAGCAAGGGAAGCATTTCGACAATTGAAGAACATATGGAACTCAAAACAATTCTCAACCAATTTCAAGGTCAGAATCCTTAATACGAACGTCAAGACAGTCCTACTGTATGGAGCTGAAACGTGGAGAACTACTACGACCATCATCAGGAAGGTACAAGTATTTATAAATAGTTGTCTACGCAAAATACTCAACATCCATTGGCCGGATACTATCAGCAACAGTCTTCTGTGGGAGAGGACAAACTAGCTTCCAGCTGAAGGGAAAATTAGGAAAAGACGTTGGAAGTGGATCGGACATACATTAAGGAAATCACCAATGTGCATTACAAGGCAATCCCTAACTTAGAATCCGGAAAGGAAGCGAAAAAACGGAAGGCCAAAAAACACATTACTCCGAGAAATAGAAGCAGATATGAAAAGGATGAATGTTAACTGGAAAGAATTGGAAAGGAAGGCTCAGGACAGAGTTGGATGAAGAATTCTAATGAGCGGCCTATGCTCTTCGACGAGGGGTAACAGGCGTAAGTAAGTAAGTAAGCGCTCTTAAAGCCGGAAGGCAGTATTTTTCCTCGGTGAGCTAGTTTTATACCTTTCATCGTTTATCACGTATCAAGACTATCATTTTCACCCTAACTGAACTTATTTCAGTTGAAATAAAGCCAAAGGTATCGCTCTGACGAAAGCAGTTTGTCATTATTATTTGTGTCTAGCTTTTTCGTAAACCTCTGGTTGATGACTGGAACGTGAGGAAGACGCCATTTCTAACGCCCGAGTTTTTGATATCCTGTTGAAAGTGGCATACAATGCGATGATTTCAAAGAGTAGTTCCACGAAGTTTGCACGAATCTAGTGCCGTTGGCTTCCAAATGGTTCAGAAAAATGGTTGTTTATGACTGCATCAGCCGTGCTATCCAGACCCACACAGTTTGCTATACGAAGCCGTCGCAGAGAGAAACTCCGTTTAGAGGAGTATCAGCAAGCGTAATCGTGATGCACAGAATGGCATTCTCCTCGTCAATACGCAAATCGATGTGAAGTTATCTCAAACAAGCTCAAAGTCAATGAACTTACGTGGACTGAAGGAGGAAAGGTCGACTTCATTGGGGTCTATTAGGAATAAAAGCCTAAGAACAGACGTTAATTTTGTACCCTGTCCTCTGAATGGCAGAAGACACCTACAAAACTGATCTCGAGGCTAGATCTGTTCCCATCAGGAAAGGCAATAATCCGACCACTGAAGTCAACAACAACCATCCAGGACCACACACTGTGGGTGATGTGACTGTGATTGCTACTCAAACGAAAGCTGACAAGTGGGTACGAATCAAGGATCAGGAACCACCTAATATCTTTAAAGAAAAGTCAGTCTCCCAAATAGTGATTGGAAAATGGAATGGTGGCCATAATGACAAGCCAGTTGTTCTTCATAGGGTCTGGGAGAGTGAAAGCTCAGAACCTGGAACTCGGTTCAGGTATGACATTAGGTTGATAAGAGACATACTTGACTAGTCAGCATCTCGAGATATCCCTGGCGGTCACCTTTATTTAGGTTTATAGACTAGGTAGATAAGCTGACTTGAAATAGAATCAAATCAAGCAGCTATTTGTTGCTTACATGGAATGAAGCCTAATACTAAAGAATGAACATAAACTAGAGGGATCAGCAGTTTCTGCTTGTAAAGACCTGCCACTCACGAACCCTGTAAAAAGTATGAGAAGCCGAAAAGAAACCAGAGCTAAGGTTAGATGCCAGTGAGGACAGAAGAGTTGTAAATTTTCAGGTGGTGTGGCTTTGACTTATAGTGATCCTGAAGCTAGTTTAGGTGCGGCACAAACCCATTAAAATAGGCTTCGGACCTACTACATAAAGTATTGGAGTTTACTTAACAAGATATAGGAGCTATGTGTAAAGGTTAGCTCTAACGAGCCGAATGTAATCACCATCATAGACTTGGTTGACGCAGTCTGCAGACGGTAGGGATCTTGATTTTAAACCTTCTGTGATGTTTAAATAAATCAATGACTCTTTGGTATTGATGACTGTTGTGATTTTGAATTCCAAATACAATGCATTCGTTTGTGCTCATCTAATACTTCTTGATTAAATTGCGTTATTCCTGGGATTACTAGTTTATACTACAATTCAAATACTTCTGATTATCATACCTTCACATTAGTAAGAGTCAACGGAACCCAAAAGCGTAAAGGAGGAGGAGCTCTGTTCATTAGAAATACTTCATCTTTTACCGTTATCGATAACAAATCCCGTGAAAGTGGAACGTGGCAATTAGTTGCCGCTTGAAATGTAAAAGACAAGAACTGCTGATTAGTTTGGTCAACCACAGTCCAAACGATAAGGTGAATAATGTTTTGCTAGACGGTTTCGACGTTTGGTCATCAAGCTGTCGATGTTTGATCTTCGGATACTTTATTGCCGCTTCCAAAGACCGGAAAAATCGGAGGACTGAATTGTCAGAGAATTCTTTAGAAAAAGAACAAGATGATACGGTTAGCTCATGCGCCCCAGTGCAATGTATAAAACAAGCAGCCGGATAAGACACAGCCTCTTGATCATTCTTAATAGATTTCATATTGACTCGCCAAACGTTTGTTATATGCCATGCTCAGGTAAGTGTGATTGTGATCCTAGTCCTTGGCTTTCGTGCCGTTATCAACAACTATTTGTCAGCCCAAGCAAGACCAATCGTCTGGAAAGCAAATTTACAGGAAACTATGCACTCAGTATCGTCGGTAGATAAGACAATAGAATCAGAATCTCATACAGTAACAGCCTGGGATGTATCCAGGAATTTTTCACACTAAATGTACTGCACATCAATCGAACTACACCAAGAGTCTGAAAAACTCACCATCATGGTTCGATAAAAATATTCGTACCCCCTACCGTAAGAGAAGAATGTGGGAGAGATTTAGGTTACTGGGCACTGCAGAGACAAAATGTTAATACCGAGAAGTTTGAAATATTTGTGCCTTGACCTACCGCAACTCAAAAAGATTGTGTGACGAAAAGCTTGTTAAGGGGTCCATATAATACCTTAAACAATGAGAAGATTTAGTAATCTAGCATTACACATAGACCGTAGTACTGCATCAGTAATGGAGGATGATTATGGTAAGTCCCAGGAATCCATAAATTACTTTAGCAATATATATACCATAGAGATGCCCTTCCACTCAGTTTATACAGACTCCTCACACACTGGATACTGTAACCATTAAATAACTCAATGTCTTTGGTCTGCTGAATAACACTGATATAGGCAAATCTACGGAACCCAATGAAATGCATATTGGGTTACTAAAGGCGTTAGCGAGTCCTGTCGCAAACACCTTAAGCGTTTGTAACCGAGAGCAGATTGTCAAAATACCGGAACAACGCCTTGTAAGTCCTATCTGCAAAGCAGGTACGGAGCACAAATCTGAGAATCATCGACCCTAACTAAAGTGGTTATTAAAAATTTAGAAATGATTATTCGGAAGTTGTTCAAGTATCTAGACCAAAACCGTATTCCTCCCCGAAAAGTAGAAGGGTTTAAGGAAAGGTTGTTCATGTTCCACAAACCTGTTAGTAGCCCGTGAAGCTTGATATGTTCTTAAACATCAAAAGTCACCTGTAGATGTAGCCTAC
The DNA here is from genome assembly GCF_000237925.1 of Schistosoma mansoni. NCBI lineage: Eukaryota > Metazoa > Platyhelminthes > Trematoda > Strigeidida > Schistosomatidae > Schistosoma > Schistosoma mansoni. The sequence goes on from NW_017386062.1 coordinate 12,687, forward strand.
GTGGACTTTAGCAGGGCTTTCAACAAACTTCCTCATAAACGACTGTTATGTAGGTTAAATAATATTGAGATTGGGGGCAATTAATTAATGTGGGTAAAAGACTTTCTAGTTATGTATCAGTAAAGAGTACTGATGAATTCGAAGTCTTCTAGTTGGGAAACTGTGCTCAGTGGAGTGCTTCAGAGTGCACTTTCGGGGCCAGTATTATTCCTCCTGATTGTAAACGATCTTCTTAGTCTCCTATCGTCGGTCTTGTTACATGTTGATGAGGTCAATATATGAAGAGCGATAAGAAGTTAAGGTGATAGTTTAGAGCTTCATAATGATCTGGAGAAATTATCTGGATGGTCTTTAACTTGGCAGGTGTCGAAAAACGCTCCCAAATACATTGTGATACAAGTTAGTCACCAAGGTACATATATATACACGGTGAATAAAAGTGAGTTACTCGTTGTCTGGACTCACGATTACCTGGGAATCATTATGAGCCAGGACTTGAAAACTACTACACACCGCCATGCGATAGCCGCCAAAGCTTTTAGAACCCTATGGTCACTACGGAGAGCTTTTATCCACTTCAATGCATAAACCTTTTCGAATATGTATACAGTATTTGTCTTAGACCAGAGTGTTGCACAATAGCATGTAGCTACTGCTTAAAAAGAGAAAATGCGCTGTTGGAAAAGAATCAGAGAACCACAACTAAGCTGGTCACTGGAATAGCAAAACTCCCGTATGATGTTCGACGGGGTAAACTAAACCTATTTCCCTTGTTATATAGAGCAAATAGGAGTGACTTGGTCACAGTGCACATCACTAATGTAGACGATTTGTGTCTAATGATTGTGGGCCTATTCGAGTTAGATGGAAATGGTGTGACCAACAGCTAACTTTGAAGTCACACTTCATAGTCAGCATCTAACATGGATTACCCTTTCGTCGTATCAAAGTACTATGGCTGCCTTGAAAACCGTATAACACAAAGGACGTCATTACAGAGATATATCAGTAAGAGCAAGTAGAAGGAAGAGAGTGCAACCATCACCACATGGGGCAGTTCATGGAGCGTGATTAATTGATGCGCGTTAGTTTTCCTAGAACTTGACAACGTTGTAGAACATCAACGTTGATGTTCTATGTCGAAATGATTGGGGGCCTACTAGAGTTAGACGAGAATGGTGACGAACCAACTAACGCTGAAGTCAACCTCGCGACCAGCCCTTACGTGGATTGAACCATCGACGCATCAAAGGATCATGGACGCTATGGAGACTGTACAACACAAAAGACGTTATTACAAGAATATATTAGTTAAGGTACAACCACGAAATTACAGAAGTGAAAGAACAACCACTGCCGCGTGGGCCAGTCCATGGCGTGTAATTGATTGATGCGCGTTGACTATCCTTGACCTTGACAGGGACCAATGATCTGTTCGATATTCAGTGACCCTACAATACTCCCCCACCAGATTCAACGGCCGTTTGAATCGATACCAAACATGTTGGGAGTAGTCGCGCGCCGGAGGTTGCCAGACGATTAACATGAATCCTCCGGGTATTGCTGAGCTGTAAGAGAAACGGAAAAGAGGCTGCAGAAACTGATCGGGAAACAACGAGTAATAACATGTAACAAGGACGTTGGTTGAATGTTAAGCGATCAACCATAGAAATAATAGAAAAAGAAACATTTTGGAGTTTTATCAAGTAGCGTTGAAAAATATAGCTATGACAAGTGGTTGAGTTCCTCAGATGAGAAACGTTAAGTTTGCCGCAAGAGTAGTGATGTCACAGTGATAGTACGATAAGTGTATTATCAATCGATGCCAATACTTGTACTGCTATCGGTTCAGAGTAGAAAGTCAGTAAGTGTCGTTGGAAAACTGTTCGTAAGCGTCGATTTCTAGTTATATCTATATTTAACAGACTAACTGTAAGTACAAAAGTATAACCGTGAAGATAAATCGTGGTTTCCTTGTGCGAAGCTTCTGATCAACTTGCAGTCAGTTTGGAAAAACTGATAACTGCTGTGAAAATCAATAAGGGTCGAAGAATACAGAGCGAGGGCGAAGGTGGCACGATGAAGTCTCTAAAAGATGATAAACGGTGGGTGCTGCACATGTGTTTGATGAGTGAACCGAAAAATGTCGAAAAGAACATAAGAAACCAAGAGTGTCACTCTGGACTCATGTCAATGATATCGGTGAAAAATGCTGTCAGTGTCGGGGTCGAGATGACAATATCGTTGTCAGTTTGCAGGAGATGCGCTCGACTGCGTAAACCGATGATTCGCGTGAATGAGTGTCGTCAAACCACCAATTGAACTGGACAGGCTTTAGATCGTCGAGTAGTTGAACAGCCGATTGATGTACCGAAATCGTCTATTAGATAACAGCCACGCGGAAACAATACTTCATAAGATGAAAAAATACGACGTCGAATTTGAGTAACTACAATAGTCCGGATGTGTTGTTACGTCACATCGAAGTAACATCCTTTCGTATACTGATAATTGTACTGAACGTTCGTTTGGGCATCGTTAATATAGCAATTGGATGTGTAATAGCAAACATGTACGAAGACTATCGTGATGTTCGTGGAGAATTTCAGAGGTCGTTTAGATATTTTCCAAACCCGTATTGCATGTGAATGAGCCGAAGACAGAATTAAAGTGACCTTCGTGCAATAAGGAAATCGAGCCATGATTTACCGTGTGAGATAACAGCAAATACAAAGCGCATAGTAAACATTAATTTAAATGGTAACCACCAATGTAACTAAAGTTTAGGTTTAGATAACGTGATCGTTTCGTAAAAAAAATATTATCTAGCGCTAAGTGACATCAAGTACGACGAAGTGTCTCATTAGGACATAGACTAAGATTGTTCGTGTACATGAAATACGTTTTTTCGGAATATGTTGACTTACGAGTCATAAATGTACATAGTTTCGACTAAAATTTGACGGCAGTGACAGAATGTATGACTACTCGAAGTGAAAGTAGCCGCGAAATGTTATTAGACATCATAAACATTATACGAAATTAACTAACTCAATTATGAAACTCGCCTGGGTTACTCTTGCTCCCAAGTAATTGAAATTTGTTGATCGAATTCGTAGATTAACGAAGCGTTGTAGACTGAATTGATATACGTCCAAATTTAATTTGAGCCAAACACGTAGCATTGCCTGGCGAAACAGTCTAAACAAGATCTAACATTGCAGGAAATTTATAGTTCAAACTCACCGTAAATTTGTAGCATTCGTATCTTCTAATTCGCCATGGAACTCAGCAATTGGAAACTAGGCAGGCAGTGGTTAAAAAAGTAAAATATTGTAGTAGATAGTTTCTGATAGTAGTTAGTTGGTAGTGATTAAGCAGAAAGATGAATTTATAATCGACAGTTTATCCTGTACTGGTTATACAAGTGGATAAGTTGCAAACAGATATGCGTTCGTGTTGCCTTAAGGCTATACTTACGAGTGGTTGATATTTTAACAGACATATTACACAGGAGCATTTACATGCTGCTAATGCTTGTTAAAGAACCATGATAGTCGATTATAGCCGTAGTTGATTGGTTAGTTCTATCGATTGAACTAATTATTTCAGTTGAAATACTAATCAACAAGGATATGAAGCAACGAATGTTCGGAGCAACTGATTAACATAGGAGACGTAAAAAGGAAAAATAATAAGTATAGAGTACAATAGAAAAAATCGTAGTGATAGGTTGCGTTATTCGAAGTCTTGCTCACCAGTGTAGAACATCAACGTTGATGTTCTATGTCGAAATGATTGGGGGCCTACTAGAGTTAGACGAGAATGGTGACGAACCAACTAACGCTGAAGTCAACCTCGCGACCAGCCCTTACGTGGATTGAACCATCGACGCATCAAAGGATCATGGACGCTATGGAGACTGTACAACACAAAAGACGTTATTACAAGAATATATTAGTTAAGGTACAACCACGAAATTACAGAAGTGAAAGAACAACCACTGCCGCGTGGGCCAGTCCATGGAGTACGATTTATTTGTGCGCGTTGACTATCCTTGACCTTGACAGGGACCAATGATCTGTTCGATATTCAGTGACCCTACAAGGTTCGGTGAACTGTTCGACATCCAGTGACCTAAGTGCCGGATGATTTGGCTAGGGCCCGGTGACATTTCACTAACCCTACAACAGTTCTAAACTACTTGATAATAAGTTTGCATCAGATATGTCCTCATTCTTCCTGTTTTAAAAACATGGAATTCACGAGGACACTCTAAGAATGTTCACAAGCCCGGAACAAATTACTTATCGTCTGACTGTCGAGTCATCAACGAATGGAACTCGTTACCTCAATATGTGGTTGAATCTCCATCAGTGGACGCTCTAAAATAGATGTTGGATTAGCTGAGAGACCATCAGTGCCCAAGACTAGCATAAGCCACCCAGTCTCCTGTCCTTTCTCGTCTGAAACTTAGTTAGGCCGTTCAAGGTCGTAGAAAAAAACGCGGTTGTTTCTGAAAGTGGTGTGGATTTTCGTCGTGTCTCCTCAACCTATTTTTTACAAAGTCATACGAGGATGAAAGCTGTTTGTGTTATGACTGGTACAGCTGGCGTAAAAGGTGTTGTCAAATTTACTCAAGAAGTAAGTTAGTTACAGGCCGTTATTTAGCTGGATTGATTATTTACTACTGGCTATTTCAGGAATAACCACTTTCTGATGAGAAATTGTTGTGTTTACGTCAATTTCTGTGTTTTCAGCATTAAAATGGGTGATTATTATGAAGCGGATAGGGTTATTAGTGCACAGAATTTCTAGATAGTGAATTTCAAGACAGTTCTTATAAAAGGCAGAGCATGTCACTATTTTACCGTGAAAATGAAAAATGTTTACCTTCAAATTCCATATCACACAAATCCACACCGGATTTTCTTAAGAAGTGTCACCTACGTTTATCTCAGGTTCACTTTTATTTCTCCGTTCATTCGTGGATCTTGGGTAGTATTATTCAAATTATCGGTGATTTTTCAATACTTGTAAAGGAATATCTAAAAGTGGTGAATTTTCAATTGAACGGTAGTTGCGTTATCATTCCTGTCTAAATCAGAGGACCTGTAAGCATAGAGATTCTTGTTCCATGATTATATTCAAGCCAACTCCACCGGCTCAGTACTGACAGAATCCTTACTGTAGATCATTCGGTGAGCAATTTTTATGAGGATACAATTATTGAGTACTTTTAAATCACTGAGAGTTGTTGTAAAACGGTATGTTGTAACTTCAGAGTACTAGTGCCACTGAAAAGATACGTGACGGGTTAGTATTCTACTGTCACTTATCTAACTAACAGGTTGTTTACAATATTGAAAGGACTAAATGTGAATGTCCGAAGCTTTACCCGGTTTGCTGGACACGGAAAATTCACCTAGAGGAGATGATTCCAAACCAATGGTGCATATGGGCTCCAGTATCCTGAGGGAACAAATGGCGTATGAACCAACTGTTGGTCACCGGCTACCATGGGACTGCATCTCCTTACGATGCTCCACTGCCTTGTGGATCAGACCTTTAGGTCAAAGGCTCCGAGTGTGGTCCCCTAAGAAAACCACTTGCTTCAGTTTGGGCACCTTGGCAGTATCACAGCCCTCACACAAATCAAACGAGATTTGTGCGTCGCATATATATCTGGTGCTCCTTTGTACCAATAGTTATGTGTTTAAATAAATAAATAAATACTAACAAGTGTCAACCTGTACGGACTCTTTATTTTTCTTTGTAACTCAACTTTTGAGTAGTTAATATTGGTACTAGTGTACAGGGTAATTAGCACTTTTGTGTCGCAGCGCCGATGCGCCACTTATGTTACGGCAGTACAGTGGTATCACGAAAAAAATATTGGAAATTAGCTGGAAAGTAACTTGGACTGTAGCAAGTTCATGAGGTTTGATATAGAAATTCCAAAAAGTAGCATTTTCAGAAAGTAGAAGACCTTCACCTCTGTAGTTAGAGAATAAGTTCATTCAGATACTACCAAATATATTGGGGACTGGTAAGTTTACAGATGCCTTGGAATATAGGGATACCAAGATCCAGTTGTCCATCCACAACATCTCGTGAATCTCCCGAATAAGGTCCATATTAGAAACATAAAGAAAGCGTGGGGTGTTTGAAAAACTATTTACTCTTGTATTAAAATTCCATAGATAAAATTATTTTCTATTATATTGGTAAATTTCTATCAAAAAAATCCTTGGTTTCAAAAGAGATTGACTTGTGAATATGGAATTCATTAGTGATTTATAAATTGCATATACTTGTTAGTTTATTTTTACTCAACGTGTATTCTAGTTAACCAGAAATCAGATTAGGGTTTGAAGAAGTATAATCCAGAGAAATAAATTTGGAAGGAGAAAAAAGAAGGGGACATCAAGAATTCAGAAGTTTAGAATTTGCGAGAACAGAAAAATTGGATGCATCTGCGTCATTGCAAACGATTTTGAGCCATGTCATTCAAACCCGTCCTTTAGTTGGTAGACAGATATCTCGCCTACGCCATAAATGACGCAAGTTGAGCCCTCTGTATCCGTGCTGAGATTTCGTCACACACCAGACCACAAGGGCCGATGGGACTCTCAAAATAAGTGAAGCGGTCGACACGCTTAACTACTTCACTCCCTCTCAACCCAGTCTTGAAGCAACATTTTGCATTTCGAGAGGGGGAATCGCATCTCAGACGTGCTTGTATTGTTTCAAATTGGCAAATTTATGACGGAACAAGGATACATCAAAAGTATTATGAAGAAGTGAAAGTAGTATAGTTATGATCAAATGAGTTAAGAAGTGGATGTTGGAGTTGATATTCACCGTCATTGCATCTATTTCAAGCCATTGAGGTTGTGATGTACAAAACCTTCTTCTACATTAAATTCTAAAGCTACGCATGCTAATCTACTTTGCTCTTACCAGTCTTGGAATTTTCGGCCAGAGGATATTCAGCCATTCTCTTCACATGATTTCTCATTTGTTTTTAATAATATCAAGGTTTTCCACTGTATAGGCCTAACCAGTCTTAGTTCATTAGGTTTTTTTCGCAAAACTAATCTTGCTGCTCAAGATTATTATAAACGTTATTTACTGATGTTAGTACTGATTTTGAAACCAGTGGATTTCTTCTAAGTCTATTTCACTGATGAATTCGTGCAAACTCATCCCATCAGGCTCTGAACACGACGAAGAGCGTAAACAAATTAGATCTAGGTTAACTAAAAGTCTAAGGAATGATCGTGAGCAGTGGTGGACAACGAAAGCAAAAGAGATGGAAAAGGCAGCGGCTGTAGGCAACACCAGGCAACTATTCAGACTAATAAAAGAAACCGGAATTAAGAAGTCAAGTGTAAGTGAGACGATCTCGGAAAAAGATGGAACCCTTATCTGCTCTCAACCCAAACGTTTAGAACGATGGGCGGAACACTTTAAGGAGCAGTTTAGCTGGCCTTCAGCTACTGCACAACTACCCACTATTCCCAGAAAACCTGAATGGAACATTGAAGTAGGCCCCCCGACCCTACTTGAAGTTCAAAAGGCTATAAGTAATCTGAAACGAGGAAGAGCAGCTGGTCCTGATGGATTGGCTCCAGGTCTTTAAATATGGTGGTCCAATTTTAGCGATTAGGTTGACTAATATTCTGGCTAAAATCTGGGAAACGGACGTAATCCCATCTGACTGGTCACAATCTCTGATTGTCCCAATATATAAGAAGGGGCCAAAATCATCCTGTGATAACCATAGAGAGATTAGTCTGACTAACATAGTATCTAAAATACTAGCCTCAATAATTATCGGGCGCCTAACTAAGACTCGTGAACTGCAAAAACGAGAAAATCAGGCTGGCTTCAGACCTAGTCGTGGCTGTATCGACCACATATTCACCATTCGTCAAGTTTTAGAGCACAGACATGCTTATCGGCGTCCGACAATGATAGTTTTTCTTGACTTGAAAGCAGCATTTGACTCTGTAGACCGAGAGGTTCTGTGGCAGTGTCTGTCATTGAAAGGTGTACCTGAGAAGTACATAAACCTTGTGAAGGCTCTTTACTCGAACACTACCAGTCGAGTGAGAGCTTATGGCGAACTGTCATATGATTTTACAACCTCAAGTGGTGTCCGTCAAAGCTGTCCACTATCCCCATTTTTGTTTAACTTCATTATAGACCTGTTGCTGGAAATAACACTCTCATCGACTGAATTTTCAGGAATTGATCTCCTACCAGAGAGAACACTAAGCGACTTAGAATACGCAGATGACATAGTCCTGTTTGGTGAAGACACTGACAAAATGCAGAGTCTTCTGTTGGAACTCAGTAATAATGCCAGGATGTTTGGGATGCGTTTCTCCCCATCCAAATGTAAATTGTTACTCCAGGACTGGCCTGCGTCAACACCTGAACTAAGGATAGGGAGTGAAGTAGTCGAACGCGTCGACAACTTCACTTATCTTAGAAGTCTGATCAGCCCTAATGGGTTGGTGTCTGACGAAATCTCAGCACGGATTCAAAAAGCTCGTTTGGCTTTTGCCAACTTACGTCACCTATGGCGAAGACGAGATATCCGTCTATCAATTAAGGGACGAGTACACTGCGCAGCAGTTCGTTCTGTTCTACTTTACGGCTGCGAAACATGGCCATTAAGAGTAGAAGATACTCGTAGGTTACTAGTATTTGGCCACAGATGCCTTAGAAATATTGCTCGCATCTGCTGGAATAACCGGGTAAGTAATAGTGAGGTTAGACGCAAGGTATTAGGGAATGATGGTAAATCAGTTGATGAGGTGATGAATCTTCATCGACTGAGATGGTTGGGCCACGTGTTACGTATGCCTGAACATCGATTACCACAACGCGCAATGTTAACTAGTGTAGGGGATGGTTGGAAGAGAGTTAGGGGCGGCCAAACCAAAACATGGCATCAGTGCTTGAAGTCACTAACTTCTAGTCTGAGCCATGTTGGTAGATGCAGACTAACTGGTTGGGGTCCGCGTGACTATCGTAACCAATGGTTGGAGACTCTGGGTGACATGGCTCAGAATCGATCACAATGGCGTAGGTGTATACACTCTTTATCTTCCCTTAAACCTTGAGATTAAAATTGCTTCATAACTTTTTTCCTTCCTATGCTATATCCTTACATACAACCTTTCTTTATATACTACCACCACTAAATTAATTACTTCTATGAATCCGGTGTTCATCTTGTTGTGCTAACGAGGTATGGCAACTTGGACCGATGCATATATGTGCCTGGTCCTACGTTGTCGCTGACTGACTGACTGATTTTGAAGATACAAAGATTAGTTTGTGATATAATCTTGTTGATTAAACGGTTGTTATACTGTGATTTTTCCATAAAGCAAACTTTTATGGGGCTTACATTTAAAGTTAGTAGTCGTCATACACCATCTCAATTTTTTTCCACTAATTATTTGAAAATAAAAAAGTAGTAAAATTGACTTTGTATAAATTCTTATGGAAAATGTCTTGTCCGTGCTTGAAGTTTATTGTATCGTCTTACATTTTTGAAAGGTTTACCACCAAGCATTTCTTTTACATTCTTAGACTGATAACGGACCTGTTCATGTTCACGCCGAATTCAGTGGACTCAAGGCTGGTAAACATGGCTTTCATGTTCATGAATTTGGTGATACAACAAATGGATGTACTTCAGCTGGAGCTCATTTCAATCCAACTAAACAAGAACATGGAGCACCAGAAGATAGTATTCGTCATGTTGGTGACCTGGGAAATGTTGTGGCGGGTGCTGATGGAAACGCAGTTTATAACGCGACTGACAAATTAATATCTTTGAACGGCTCTCATTCAATCATTGGTCGAACTATGGTTGTAAGTATTGATAATCACTGTCGTAGTTATTGTATACTATTGGTTTTAATTCAAAATTCCGTCAACATTGATGTGTTTGAAGCGATTACGATTTCCCTAGTCTGAGAATGGAACAAAGACTCTATGACCAAACACCAAGAAGCTAGCTATTCTGACGCGTCCCAGTCCCACTAACTAAAGTGAGAAGTCCACGTTCGAAGTGGGGAAATATATTCCGCAAGCAGCCAGAAGCACAAGCAATCCCGATCAGTCTAGTCAGAAATACACTCATTTATATGTTGGTTTGTACACTCATTTTTGATTAATAATCAGAATAAGTTATATATATGAAAAATAATTCATACAAAAATGCCATATGTTATGCAGAATAAATAGTCATAGGCGAAAACGAAACAAATGCTGTACTGGGTGATCATCAAATTGAATTAAACGGAATTAATATTGAATAAAATTCAATGAGTTAATCAAATTTTAACCTTTTATTTCGTCATAATAATTGAACAACTAGTAAGGTTGATCACAAAATTCTGATTCTTATATAAAAAGGAAATATCTCATTAGTTACTTACTTGATATAAATGAATTAATTCGTAGAAGTTTCATCATATATGAGCGTTAACTGCTATTTTCAAGGAATTTTTTTTATTGTGAAAGCTGGAATTTGTCATAAAACTACATTTATACTCATCAGAATAGTTGCAGTTAAGCCGTTTAGCTTTCGAACACGAATTCCCAAGTTTTTTTGAAGATGTCACTTAATGACTGATAGTGACTGCAGTTCACAAGCAAAGATTTAACTCTTAAATCGATCTTGGTTTAGCGACCGAACATTAAAATGTTCACATGTACAACTCATGATGTCGGCATATATGTGGAAACCATCATTCCATTCCTGGAATGGATTTATGAAACAGTAATGAACGTTGCATAATGACTACCGCTTTCTAAAAATCTACCAAAGAATGTAAATTGATATCTAGACATTTTCAGCGAAATGAATTTCGTATACGTAGCTAGTTTACTTACCCCCAACTTTTTTGGATGAATTATACCATTGTCTAGACCAGTTAATCCAATTATAAACAAGTCTTCATATCTGCTTCGTCAAAGGTGATCCGAGTTTCGGGATCAAAAATAACACCAACTACTGATATCAACAACGTGTTAGCCCTGTTTGAAGAATCATTCACTAGTGACAAAGTTTGGTGCCTAGCGTTTCAAACAGCGGCAACTGTGTGGTTTGAGTGCGTTTCTGTTGCGGTATCGATGACTTGATTTCATCAATTCAGAATGACACGCTCCAAATTATCCCCATCTCTACTTGTTATAACCGCAATAAACAGCTGCTTAAAACAGGGAAACACTGTAGTTCATACGATGCCATGACGACTACAAAGGTTAACAGCAAATGAGAATTTTATTCATCCTTCACAAAGGTGGTAACCACTCTAACCAAAATACACTCATTTGTGTATAGATTTGACTGGCGTCTGTATGTAGAAATGCCATTTTATTAGAAAAATCCTATTCCGCTTGGCAACTGTTATATATTCTGATATCAGTTCTTTGTAGGCTTGTGCCAATAATTTGATTTTCTTAACGGTTATCACTCGGTCGTATTGTATCAGTAAATATCATTTATCGATGAAAATTGCATTCACTTATCTAAACAATGAGTAAAATTATTATCTAACATGCTACCACTTAACTGGTATGTTATATTATTATTGTTAAGTTTATACATATTACTGCCTGAATAAATAAACTCAGTCACTAGGTAACTGGGTATGGCCCACAGTAGTTGTGAGGGTTAACGATACCTCCCGGTTGCTCAGGTTTAAGTGAAGCGGGGTTTAAATCCAAGACTTTGTAGTTGCTGGGGATGCTAGATCCCCGGAACTCACTTGATAAATGTCTCATTTGTGTAATTCTATTTTGGAAATTTGGATTTCCCGTTTTCGCACCAGAAGCGCCCATTTCCACCTTCATATCGTATTTCCCACTTAAGAGGACCTTAACTGTCATTGGTTCGTTGTCCCTTTTAATATGTTATTTTGTGACGTTTCCCAAGGACATTTTTATGCTGTATATGTGCGCTTGAGGTGTGTTTCTTGTTGTTCGTGCTTTTGGCTACTTGTGGAACCCATCCTCTCTCTTCTGAACCTGGACTTCTCTCTCTAGTTAGCGAGACTGGGACGCATCGGAATAGTTAGCCTATTTGGTCACTGTGTCTCTGAGTCTTCGTTCTGTTCTCAGATTTAGGTGAACTCGTAATCTCTTCCAATGTAGCAGTGGTCGAAAACTAAATGTCTTAACCATTAAACCACTGCTTATGTTAGCGTAAAGCCATGGTAGGAAACTAATTGTGAAGAAATGTTTCGTTCTATTCGTTTTTACCACGTATCTAAATTTAAATTTCCGCCTTACTGAAATCCTTAACTCATTCAAATTATAATATCTTGATCCATAACCTCATTAGGTTTCTCAACGAAAAACGTTTTTTAGGCTATTGTGTCAGTGAATTTTCAGCTGCAATGTGAGGAGTATTATCGATGGTTTCATTTTATCTATTGCTGAAGTAGTCTAATTTCTAAACATAACTGTTCTCCATCTACAAAATTCTGGACAAATAATTATTAGTATTCATAACCCTTGTTACTTTAGGCCGAATACAGGTGATTGTTAAACTTATTTGTTCATTTCTATGTTATTTAGTACTCCAATACCATAGAATGCTATAAGTTGTAATCTCTTTTATAATTCATCGGTATTTATGTAAGCATTTCGTATCTTTAATTTAGATCCATGAAAATGAAGATGATTTAGGCCGTGGTGGTCATGAGCTCAGCAAAGTAACTGGTAATGCTGGTGGTCGTTTAGCTTGTGGCGTTGTTGGTTTAGCTGCTGAGTAGAGTGGTAGATTTATGTTTTTACGTTTTTCATGCCTATTCTCCCTGTGAAACAGTATGATCATTATTGTCAAAAAGGGAAGTTTTGTGTTCCAAATCATGCACAAATAAAGTCATTACATATAATTGATTTATTCTTTCTGTACCTACTGGACACGATTTTTTCTAACGGAGCTGATTAATCAATAGTTGCATACTTGGCCTTCGATATCTGGATTTATCGTATGTTCCATAGTTGATATAGTTTATTATATATTTAAACGAGTCTTCTGCATGATTGTCTAGACTTTATCAGTTCATATTGGGAGTGATAAAACTATTTAATCAAGTAAAGTAGTTCAACTCCTTAATTACTTCACTAATTGTCTTCAAACTAAAGGTGTCCTGCATTCTCGATAAGTACGTAACATTTTCAAGCTTTTATTTAACGTGTTCAGAATACAGTTTCAGTATTTCTTATATCAGTATTCCTTTCAAGGTCAAACAGTGCCACAAAAATCGTCTTTTGACAAAGCAAACGTTGTTTTTAGGTCATTGAAAACTGTCTTGTATGTTTTTTCAGTCTAAGAGACCTTGTACTACCTCATTTTTATCGGTTGATTAAAATAAAACTCCTTTACACCAAGTATGAAAATTTTTCAGATTTAATCTGTTATTTAATGTTTATCAACATACTGATTGAATGTTTATTCGCTAAATGTAAACATTAACTCAGAGAAAAACGTAACTTAAACAGATATGTATATTATCACATTAGATTCAGTTGACAAACTATCCATCTGTGATTAACTAATTCCTCATTTATTGTTTGCTACACTCGATCGATTCTGAAATAAAATTTTGATTGTTTTGTGTTTTCTGAACTGTGTGGTTTAATCGAAGAGCGTTAATTATCGTTCTGGACAAATTCATGAGCGCGTACTTCGTATAGAAGTAAACTGTCCAGTTAAATTATGAACAGCCTGTTTCAGTGATCTTGCTTGTAAATGATTTTTTCTAGAAGTTTCATCAGCTTTGTTTCTTTTCATATTCTTGTTAAACGTTTTGGTGTGTTGACTTCGGCCCACTTGATTGGAATAACTTGTGGCTCCCATCAAAATTACAGTGGGATAGAAAACATATTGAATAAGTCAAGATTCTATAATAATGAAGAGAAAATTTGTAGCTCAGGTCGATGTTTTCGGTGGTGTTGGGTTCTCCGAAACAGATGGTTTAATTGTGAGGCTTTCATTGTCATTCTGAACATGTTCACCGCCTACTTTATGAAGTGATCATTGGTACCCCTTTCAATTAACATGTTTGTATGTCTAATTTACGGATACTGATTGATATGTGTCCCAAGTTTTGCATTGTCTGCTACTGGCCCTTAACTAATTTGAACCCTTCAGTTAAGTGTAGAAAACAAACTTATCTTCGTTGAAGGGTGAATATGGGATTTTTATTTATTAGCAATGAAGAATGGATAAGTTCGTGTTCTGAAGCAGATATTTTACATAAAGATTCCCCATTTTCATTGAGATAGTGATTATTGCACAGGTGATTTTGTATTTATTCCTAGTTTGGTTATTAGAGGTAGCCGTCGAAAAACTGAACATAGGTTTCGTGCTAGTTGACATTCATCACCAAGGCATACCTGTAATCTTTATGGAATTAAAGCTCCCTTTGACATTCGAACTCGCATCACCGAGTTTCACAGTCTGAGAAGTTACCACTGAACTGTCTAGGCCGTGATTGATCTATCAACTAACTTCAACCACACAATATCTCGATATTAGTGCATGCAACGTTGAGTCGGTAATTCTAATGGGTACATTGCAACTTGTTGATTGAAGCCCAATCAAGACTAAGGGATAGATATAACATTAGTTACTACTCAATGATCATTGAATTGTGTATTTTAACCTAATTCTGGTTAAAGAGAACAATGTTTTATTTTGTTAGATGTTTCTCAGGTTGATTCTGACCGCACATTAATGTTTTTCAAGCATCTATTTATTATTTATTTAAGCATATGAATATTAGCACAAATGTTCATTAAAATAAATATGCGTCACATAATAAGAAAATGAGATTGTAAAGATATAGTGGGAGACAAGGAAATATAATAAAAAAAACAAGTGAATAAAATTAAGTGAGTGAGAGTAGTGAATAATTGGAGGAGGAGTTCAGTTAAGAAAGAGGCAACCACAAACAATCATTTGAGTTAGAGGAGTTCCTCTCACTTTTATGAAAGATGTGTAGTGTCGGTTCCTATGTTAGGCCAAGTTTTTCTAGCTGCTGGACAGACAAATTTATCCATTCTTCTGGAGTCACGTTTTGACATTGTTAATTATTCACTTATCACCCTTGACTGTTTATATATGAGCGTATGTGTGTGTACATCTTACCCTACTCATTATATATCTGTAGCTTAATTTTGTGTAACTACAAATATTGAATAACGCTTGGTTAATTCGAGTTGGCTCACATGCCATCCCCGCTGAACGTTATTTCGCTTCGCTCTCATTTATTTGCTTCATTCCTCTGATTGTCTGTTCAAATCAATGAGTGTATAAAATATACGCATTCAAATATCCATCCTCATGTTTGACTTATTTAACCCCGTTATTCACTAACGCGATTTAAGTCGATAATTATATACGAGGATTAGCGATATGTATAAGTCAATAACGATAATCATACGATCCAAATGGAGTCAGATCCCGGGTCACTAAAGTGGTGAACCCGCCGATAGCATCATCCTTCGATCTAATTGATATAAAAATGAAGGGCCCCACAGAAGTAATAGAACACAGAAGGACCGCCATTGGCTTATAATTTGTATCATGCCTGATAACCTCTCAAGCCACTTAGTTGAATTATCTGTAGGATTCTAACTAAAGGAGTCGTAAAAGACCAATAGATACCAATCCTGTACACCTTTCTTTCATACTTCGGCACCATTCCATAAACTGACCACCTCTACTCTTTCCAACCATTCTCAACGTCACCATATAATCACAATGCACGCAACAGCTCACCTATTCTAGAATTTCTTTCATATCTAAACTATCTCAAGTTATTGATTAGTCGAAGGTTGATTAGTATCTTTCTATTTCTTGTCATTTATTTGACGTAAACAATGTATGACATAGATAACAATATGAAAGAAAAACAGTTTTGTATAACGTTTGTATATTTTACATCTATAATTTAAGCAATAATCCAAGTATATTTTCTGTTATTACTTGTTGATGACGTTTTAGTTCTGATCATATAATTTTAGCAAAATTGATATATTGTTTATGAAACTCTATATCCTTTAGTAAACATATTTACCATCGATTACCATTTAATTTTAGATGCTATTTTACTAGTAATGAATGGAATTAAAGTTGATATAACTTGTTTACCAAATTTAGATCTATATTTTCGGCTTTGAGCCAAACTGTTTGTGTATGAGCTAATGGTACTACCTGATTGATTGGCTAAAGGAAAATGTATTAAGCTTGGCTTAAACCTGCAACTTACTGGTTTGAAGTCAAGTAGCATAACTACCAAGTCACTACCACAGCTTCTATTGTATTACTCACCCAAGTACTTGATCTTAACTTTTAGATAGACTTTCACAACTCAGATAGTGTGATACGTGCTACTTATATCGACGTAAGTAGTATATAACGCTAGTCAGGGATAGAATGTGTGGCAGCAGAAGTTTAAGAAGATCGAGGTGGGAAGAACGGGAACAGGAAGCAATTGGTATGGAAAGTCATGAATATTTAAGTGTGAGAAGATTGACTGATATTTGCAAAAGGAACAGTCAAGTTTGAGACAATTGATTGACATTTTGCAAATTAAATATTCACTGTATAGTTCTCAGATTGTACTAAGATGTTCTGTAATTCATTCAACTGTCCCCACTTGTGTTCCCGTTCACTACAACAGTAGGAGACTTTTCAGTCATTTTTACCTTCCTAATAACTCAATACTTTCCATATGAAATTATGACTTTCAGCACATATACCCCTTATATTCATGTCTTTGCAACTCTACGCTCGTTTGTCTTATCTGTCTTTGTGTGTCTTTGTACGCTTATTTTTTTATTCAGGGCCTGTGTTTTTGTCTCATCATGAATTATCTACTCTGAGTTACATTGATGATTATAATGAGTAATGCTTTGAATAAGTGTTTGCCGCAATGAACGTATGAAATATAAACATCCGAAACACTCTTATTCGACTTCTAATATCTCTGTTTTTACTAACGAGATTTTTTGACAGCATATACGATGTAAGTAGGATCTATTTCGTTTACATCATTAACGATTCGATTGTATTGAAGTCAACTCGAGCATTGGAAGTATGATAAGTAATTGTATTTCAATTGGTACTCATGAGACTATTCTAGTAAACCTTACCGATCAGTTTTATATTCATTCTGTGTAAGTACTTAAAAGCGCAAAACTGTGATCCTTTTTAACATTGAAGGCCTATAGTGTTTTCATAACTAGAAATCAGGGACGCTATCTAGAATAGGTTCACTTAAATAAGACACGAAACACATTAGCTCCTAGAATATGTTTGTTAACGGCTGTAATTTTATATGTACTTTCTCAGTCAAAGGTTGGTACTCCGCTTAATTTGGGTGAGGGACCAATGTGCATAATAACCATGGTTCCTCGGAGGTGATTTGATAGGTAATAAGTCTTGCTGATTGAACGCTATACTTGGATTCTAAGGTAGTCTTGTAACCCTCAAGTTAAATCTACACAGCGACTTGAATACAAGAGAAAAGGCGCAAAATGTGCGAAAAAGCACTTTACTCCAAAGGTTCATTTATATACAGAAAATATAGGGGTATTTTATATATATAGTATTTTAGAAGTCCTTGGGTTTTCCTGAAAATTCTGGAATGCCACTAAACATAGTAGCATTGTAGTAATCAGCCAATCAGAAACTCTACATGTGACTTCAATTTCGTGATGTTTCTAGCAAAACTTTTATTCAAACGCTGATTGGATTAAATGCTTCATAATATTTCCTGAGCTTGTCATGTCTATTGCAAGAAATTTTCAGGATCGCCCCAACAATAGGAATCTAGTGTTTTGTTATGCTAAGAACATAATAATTAGCTCATGATCTGACACTTTGATCAAGTTTTCATCACCAAAACTTAAAACCCTTTTCGAATCTGTTTTCTTTAAGAAACCACAATCATAATGGCTTTTATTAATTCAACAAAAATCTCGGTCATCTCAGTCGTACTAGTAGATTTATCAATCAGTATTGCCGTTGTAATATCATTATTTTTGTTTAGAGTATAGAAAAAAACAGGATAAAATTGTCACTTAAATTTCCTCAAGCTTACTGGGTATCTATTTTGAATTGTTGAATTGAACTTCAGCGCATACCAGATTCTGATTTCTATCCAATAACCATACTCTTAGTGTAAAACTCAAGTGTGAAGGCTTTACAGTAGATGTGAAAATTGTACATTCTATGGTACGGTCGAAGATGAGGAGAGCCCCCAAATGCCCTGGTACGGCCGAGAGTGGGGAGAGTCCGCTCTCCCTCTCGAAATACCCTCACATGGCCAAGCATATACAACCACTGCCACGGAAGTCCTACTCACTGTCTTCTCGTGGTATTACTGTTGTTTACGAAATTAAGAGGGCGAAAAGCGAATGTTAGGTGCTTTAACCAAGTCGGTCGATTCGGAACATCCATCTTTGGAAGTTGGAAAACCTTGATCCCAAACCAGTAGTGCACATGGGATCCAGGATCCTGAGGGAATAGATGGTGTATGAAGCTATTGTTGTTCACCGACTACCATGGGACTATTTCTCCTAATGTTGCTCCACTTCCTTATGGATTAGACCTCTAGGTCGAAGACTTATGGTGTGGTCCCCTAAGAAGATCACCTGGTTTGTTTTGAACAGCCGGACAGTATTCCAGCCCTCACACAAATCGAATGACGAAGTGTAGCGTATATATATTTGGTGCCTCCTTGTACCGATATTTGTGTTCAATTACATCCCTATCTAATTATTTGGCTGCTGCGCTAATTCACATTAAATCAAGAAAAATTTATTTGACACTGACATTGATGTTTTATAGAGTATACAATAACTACTATGAATAAATATTCCTAACCTGTGCACAATCAGAATAGTTTGTATTAGGCATACTACTGTATATACTGTCAGTAGTCAAACGTTTTTTAAAAAAATAATCGAGCCTAATAGGTGGTATGTGAACATATCTGAAGGAACAAATATATAATAAAGCTAAGCAGCATATGATTTAAGAGCGAAACGAATAAACATAGAAAATTAGTAGCTCAGATGATTTCTTTTCGTGACGTAACTCTCTTTCGCTGTATGATTCAGTTTCAAAAGTTATCATTGCCATCCATGACATTATTATCATCGTCTACTTCTACTTGAAGTAAAGATGATAAACGATAACTAGCACTTAATGTGGAATCACATGCAGCCTGCTTTTTGCCGCCTAAATTAGTAACCTTAAACTTAAGTAAGAATATTTAAACACTACTCAGAGTTGAGGAAAATGACGGTGGTTACCACTGCAATTCATAAATTTCTAGTATTTGGTTGTATAATAGACAGATATTATTGGTCTACTATGTATACGGAACAATAAATTAGTTGGAAGAATATGGTATTTGTGTCGCATCACTTTTTTGAATCACCTATAATCTCTCCGATTAAGTAGTTCCATAAAAAATGTAAGTAATGCCAACATTATAATTCAACCGCAAATAAAACACAAGAAATACAGTGATGTGGATTTCATTGTGATTAACCGTGTAGCTCATGGATGATTGATAAGGTATGAATTACCATATCGTTTTTGTTAATAATTCCAGTAGATCAGTGAATAAATGAACGTTTCTGATTAGTGTAGGTTTACTCACTTGACATTTAATGTGCGATGATAGACCAAATCTTTCGATTGATGAAACCAAATGGAAGTTATCTTGAACTTCTCATACAGTGAGCAAGTATCTTGTACATAGAGACTCAGTAATAGGTCTCTTAAAACAGTTCTAGAGTATACTGGGATCATTCTTCTCGTGTCTGTCTCCATTTCTCGGCGTAATGTGTTCTTTGGTCTTCGTCTTTTCCTTTGGCCTTCAGGACTCCATGTGAGGGCCTGCTTTGTGACACAGTTGGGTTACACTTCTAACTGTTAAACTGCTTAGCACTATTATCGATAGGCTATTCAGTCAATGTTGGTCCTAATTTCATCTATAATTCTTATCAAAATAACAGTATACATATTCACTGAATGAAATAAACCGATAAAATCACAGATTTTCAAAGATGGCATTGATAATTACCATTAGTTTTTCTTTTTTTAAATAGTTTAATGATCAATTTTGACAGTGATTTAAACAAAAATTCATGAACCATTTAACTTGTTAATAATTGACATTTAATGATCATAATCATTCGTTGTATGGCTAATTTATCAACAAATAATCTATAATTATCATTATTATCCATAATGACAATGATAGTAATCACAATAATAATAATATGAAATCGATTTTTGTAAACCTACAGGGGTTTAATATAAACATGTGTTTAATCTGTCCCCATCAATAATAATAATAATAAGCATTATGTTGCTGCTACGTTGACGTGGTGGTCGGGCTTGCCTATCGTGACGAACTAATCGAGCTATACTGGCTGGAACAATCGTTCCTCAAGGTCCTACCATGCTGGACAGGTCGGTTGAAGAGCGGTAAGACTAAAAGCAGCAATTCTAAGGTCCGAAGGCGAAGTCGTACTGCTGACTGTACAGAGGTGTGGCGGCAGTAAGGTGTTTCCTTCAAACAACCAGCATAACAGCGATGCTGCCTTCTCACAAGGAGGGGTGGAGTTAGAAAAGGTCGACCCTAAAAATACACACCTCGCCTTATCCCACGGATTTCCGTCTCCGGCGGCAAGGTCCTTTGAAGAACGGAGCTAACACATCAAAAATCCCCCACAAAAAGGCCGTGCGTGACCGGCCTCAAGCAGTTGTCCCTTAGGCACTGCGGTCAGGCTCCCAAGTCGTTATGACCAACACTAATCCAACTTCCTTTTCAGGTCCCTCAAGAAATACCCTTCCACGGTGAGGGTAGCCGGGAAGTGATATTAACCCTCATACCCGTAACTGCACACGAGACCAAGTTGGTCACTTTCAAATCCTTCCTACACCTAATAACTCTCTTACCTCCACGACTAACCCTTCTCACGTCCTTTTATCACCTCGCACTGCTAGGGTGGAACGTTATTCCTGGTCTCCTGAAACCACACTCTAAACTACATGTTGCAGGTGATATTACGCCAATATATATACCGCTTATCCACTAATTCTTTTATAATGTAAATTTAATAAATTCGGTGCATGAGTATGAGGCACATTCTAAATATTACAGCTAACAATACTGCTCGTTTGCCTGAACTAAAGTCGATTGAAAGGGTTTCGAATCTGGGACATATTGACAGAAAATCGTATACCTTGACTACCAAGCTAACTATTCATGCTTACTAACTTATTAATCTCTTCTGAATGATGGAAACAGTTATTAAATTCTATTTAATTTCCTATGCTACTTAATTACTTTAGTAATTTATCTATTAACGGCTAGTGAGAAAAACAAAAACGCAATCTCGCGAGGCGGAATCGTGACTGCGCACTTCTGAGGAGTCCTGCAATAGGACAAAATGGCTGCCCAGTGCTTCCAGGTTTTCTATGTTGGTCTAGCATCAACTGACTCATGATTCCAACCATAAAAAAATACTAAAATCTCCAAAGAAACCCCTTCTGATAATACTCAACATATGTCCACTAGTGACTGGCTCCATGAGGTATTTCCATGAGTTCTAGTGAGAAGCAGTCACCAGTGGAGTTCAACCAGGTCTGTTCTGAGATATCAACTCACTGAACACAATGGTGAATGGTTGCTCAAATTCGTGGATTGGTTGAAGTTGGACATTAATACCATTGGGTGCCGGATCAGTGGTCTAGAGATCAAGCGTTCGCGCGTGAGACTAATATGTCCTGGGTTCGAATCTCGTGAGGCGGGACTGTGGATTCGAATTCCTGAGGAGTCCTATAATAGGACGAAACGGCCGTGGAGTGCTTCCAGGTTTTCCATGTCAGTCTAACTTCAATTGACTAATGATTTC
Source organism: Schistosoma mansoni (assembly GCF_000237925.1). Classification (NCBI taxonomy): domain Eukaryota; kingdom Metazoa; phylum Platyhelminthes; class Trematoda; order Strigeidida; family Schistosomatidae; genus Schistosoma; species Schistosoma mansoni. Next base: position 34,674 of record NW_017386062.1, read on the forward strand.
AACTATAAGAATTTGATTTCTCTTTTTATTATAAATGTATTTTTGTCATCACAGTTATCATTGTGTAGAAAAATTATTGACAAAAAGGCAGGTTTGACAGAGACGTATAAATATGAGATAAATATTGAGAAAAGACCAATCAAGAAAATGTCAGACAAGAGAAAACTGTCGGTATATATATATATATATACCCATGTTGTCAAGAGATACCAAAGATTCCAAACTTTTATTTATTTAAACACATCCATACTAGTACAAGGGGCCACTGGATAAATATGCGCTACACATCGTCATTCGATTTGTGTGAGGGCTGGAATACTGTCCGGCTGTTCAAACCAAACCAGGTAATCTTCTTAGGGGGCCACACCATAAGTCTTCGACCTAGAGGTCTAATCCACAAGGAAGTGGAGCAACATTAGGAGAAATAGTCCCATGGTAGTCGGTAAACAATAATAGCTTCATACACCGTCTATTCCCTCAGGATCCTGGATCCCATGTGCACTACTGGTTTGGGATCAAGGTTTTCCAACTTCCAAAGATGGATGTTCCGAATCGACCGACTTGGTTAAAGCACCTAACATTCGCTTTTCGCCCTCTTAATTTCGTAAACAACAGTAATACCACGAGAAGACAGTGAGTAGGACTTCCGTGGCAGTGGTTGTATACGCGCACAAGTGTACTTTATATTCATCTTTTTTTTCACTTGTTTTATTAACTTGGGTATTCTCGTCAGGTTATTATCCTTTAATTTAGCAAAAGTATATATTTAATTAGTATGCAAATAAACAATTTACAATTCTATATTGTCATATTAATTTCAAATATGGAATGTAGCTTGTCAAATTGTCAATTTCATATTTATTATCGTAATAATGATAAGTACAATTTGATTTAAAATGGTTATCTTTTATAATATGTACTTTACCTTCACCGTATATCTCTCCCTTACTTACATACATACATACATACATACATCTTTCTACATATCCTAGATAGATTGTGTTGTTTTTTTCTCAACATAAAGCGGCTATTTTTTTATTTATTATTTGACAGATGTCGTCAAATGTATTGGCTTCATCATCAATATTATGATTGTTATCATTGTTAATATCATGTCGCCAAATCTTTTGAATAAATTATCTGAAAGTATATAGTAGGACTACTGTGGCCATTTGATTCATTTACATTTCTTTGATATATATAAACTTGTGTTTGTTTGTGTGTATGTGTGGTTGTGCACAAAAGTTACATTCCTAACTAGGTTTACATTATCATGAACAAATATGAAGTATTTGTTAGATAGCATGTCTTTTTAATTGTTAACCATTACTAATGTTAACACTAATAAGCGGGCGGTATGTCATCTTTAAATGAACAGAAAATCACTAACCGTTTAATACATACATCATACACCATTCAAAACAAAACAAAAAAACTCAATGAATAAAGTACCTAAATTGTTTATATTTAGTTGACGAAAAAAAAAGAAACATGAAAAAAAGTTTTAAAACTTTATTTTTTGTTTCAAAAATTTTTCGCACATTTTTAAATTCATATAGATTTTAAACAAAAAAATTTATGAAACATACCCGTCTGAGTTCTATAGATGTGTCTATAGGTCTATATGATGATGTTGATATAAGTAACTAGCATACAAACAAATATAAGTAACTAGCATACAAACAAATGGACAAATGACCAGGAGACAGATGGATTATAAAGGAAAAAAAAGAAGGTGAATGAAACAAATGTAGCTAGACGTAAATATTCCAGACAGTTTCATTCATGTATACACAAATACACACATATAGATACGTATACGCCTTTATGTACATAATTATCTACAGAACTAAACCTAGAGATTTAATCGACAAATATCTGTAGAAATCATTTCAACTGTCAATCATAACTAATTAGATTGAGAGAAGTTAATGAAGTAGACAAATATGTATGTAGAAATATTATTATTATTAAGATTACTATAAAAAGGAGTAATTCAACGACAGTTTATTCTGTTTCATAAATTGACCTTTTTCTTTATTATACAATAGAAAGGAGTATAGGTGATTAAATCGATTACAATATGATTGTAAATACTTACTTACTTACGCCTGTTACTCCCAATGGAGCATAGGCCAGCGGCCAGCATTTTCCAACACACTCTGTCCTGAGTCTTCCTTTCTAGTTCTATCCAATTTTTGTTCATTCATCTCATGTCTGTCTCCATTTCTCAGCGTAATGTGTTTTTTGGTCTTCCTCTTTTCCTTTGGCCTTCAGGATTCCATGTGAGGGCTTACCCTGTGACACAATTGACTGCTTTCCTCAATGTTTGTCCTATCCACTTCCAGCGCTTCTTCCTGATTTCTTCCTCCACTGGAATCTGGTTTGCTGTCTCCCACAGTAGAATGTTTCTGATAGTGTCTGGTCAACGGATCTAAAGTATCTTGCGTAGACAACTGTTAATAAACACCTGTATCTTCTGGATGATGGCTTTCGTAGTTTTCCACGACTCCGCCCTATACAATAGAACTGTCTTGACATTTGTATTGAAAATTTTGATCTTGGTGTTGGTTGACAGACACTTTTTTTGAGTTCTAGATGTTCTTCAATTGTAAATATGCTGCTCTCGCTTTGCCGATTCGCGCATTCACATCTGCATCTGATCCACCGTGTTTATCAATGATGCTGCCCAGATATATAAAGGCTTTTACGTCCTCAACAGCTTCTCCGCCAAGTGTGATTCGATTGGTGCATGTTGTATTGTATAGGAGAATCTTGCTTTTCCCTTTGTGTATATTGAGACCTACGGCTGCTGAGGCTGCTGCCACACTGGTCGTCTTCTTCTGTATTTGTTGTTGCGTGTGTGATAGAAGAATGATTGTAAATAGAAGTTGAAAAATTGAGTTGTTATAAGTGTAATTATGTATTTATATAATAGACTCATTTTCATAGTTGGTTTTAGAAGAACCTTATGCACAGTTATTTCTTTGCTTTGATTCTTTTTCTCTTTACATAGTAACAATTCGTGATAGTGATAGTTACATATTTTTATTTGAAAATGAATGATTCTTACAGTGTAAATAATATAAACTAAAAGCTGAACAAGCTAATAAGATGGTCACACTGAATGTAATGCAATTCTATGTGGGGATAGAATACACGTCCATGAATTTGTAGCATATTCGTTTTGGAATGTTTAATAGAAGTCAGATATCAAATATTTGGGAGTATTTTTCGGTTGATGTATTGAGTCAGTGTTTGTTGTAGTAGTATAATTTTCACTGAAGATTTCATTTCATACTCTTACTTTCAACAAGTTAAAATGAGAAACAGTACTGTGTTTATAAAAGGTACATGTGGATAGCTTTAAATGAAGAGGAAAAGATGTTAGGTATTCCGTTATTATTGTACGTTGTAAAAAGATGATTATCCTCACACATTTATATGCATAACTCAAGATTTACAAACATAGTAAACAGTTATTAAATTCTGTTTAATTTTCTATGCTACTCAATTACTTTAGTAATTTATCTATTAACGGCTAGTGAGGAAAACAAAAATGCAATCTCACGAGGCGGGTTCGTGGATGCGCACTGCTAAGGAGTCCCATAATAGGACGAAACGGCCGTGGAGTGCTTTCAGGTTTTCCATGTTGGTCTAACTTCATTTGACTCATGATTTCAACTATATAAAAGTATATTTATATATTTAGACTAGAATGTTTTGTTACTTCATTGTTCATTTTCATAAAGTAGAAGAATTAAATGGAACAGGTACTTTTTTTTTATTATCAAGAACTAGTCAAAATTATCAGTATTTAACAAACTGAATGATGAATAGAGTTTTTCCATGTAACTCTATAACTGAAAGTTTTTCCCATTTTCTTTTTAATAAACAAAAAATTATAATTCTATCTATGAAGTAAATAGATGAATCAAATTAAGGAAACAGGAAATTACTGTTTATGATGAAATGATTACAAATAGAAGTTTTAATTAATGAATGATTAGTATAGATAGTTATATGAAAAGAAAAGTAAAATAGAATATGACAGGAGATTAATGTCAATGATTTTATTTAAACTAATTTGTTCAATCAATCTTTAGTAATTAATTGTTTATATATACATATATTCTGTAGGAGAGAATAAATCAGCTTCCAGCTGACGAAGAAATTAAGAAAAGATGCTGGAAGTGGTTTACTTACTTACTTACTTACGCCTGTTGCCCTTCACAGAGAAGCATAGGACACTCACCAGCATTCTTCATTCAACTTTGTTCTGAGTAATCCTTTCCAGTTGTTTCCAGTTTCTGTTCATTCTTTTCATGTCTACTTTCAATTCACGACACTGTGTGTTCCTTGGCCTTCCTCATTTCCGTTTCCCTTCAGGATTTCAAGTTAGTGCTTTCCCCATGATGCAGTGGAATCCAGGATGCGCGTTTCATCCTATTTGGTACTTGTCAGCTGAATGTACCTGCATTACAGAGTTGATGTTCACTCTGGACGTTATTATTACTGTTACTAAACATTATAACTTAATATTAAATAAATAAGATTCATTAACATAAAAAAATATTGAACATATTAATGAAATGAACTAATCTAATGTAGCTGTCATGTTTAGATTTGATTTTATAGTTGATTAGTGTCTATTAAAAACTAAACACTTGGTTAATAATTTATTCACTTGAATAGTATGACTCAAAACTGGGTACCTAAATATCTACATGATTTATGACTTATAGAGCATAACAGTTTTAGAAATGTATTGATAATTCACACTCGCGAGACAGGATCGTGGATGCGCACTGCTGAGGAGTCCCACAATAGGACGAAACGGCCGTCCAGTGCTTACAGGTTTTCCCTGGTGGTCTAGTTTCAATTGACTCACGCTTTCAACTATGAAAATACTAAATCTCCACAAAAACCCCTTCTGAATTTAAGTTCATTCGGAAAATTTAGCATACTCACAATATGAAATTGTATTAGGACCGATTATGTAATAATAAAAAATGAGATAGGAATAATTCTCTTATTATTATCACAGTTGAATGTAATACTTTGTAATTGCAGTGAAATTAAGATCAAAACAATTTATACACCAAACTTGTTCATTAGTGTATTACATTAATAATCTACATACTATTGTTTTAGATTACTATCATGAATACAGTATTTAATAAGTCTCTACTATTATTAGGGAGAAAAGGCATAAGCTTCCTGTATGGATTATTTCGATACCGGGTTGGAGTTTCGGAGTGAACATTAACTCTGGGATGCGAGTACATTCAGCTGACGAGTTCTACATAAGAAGAAACATAAGTCTTGGACTCCACTGTTAACCACCATTTGTATCTGCTTACAGTATGTTTGTAACATGATAAACTATAGTAACGTTAATTATTAGACTACTATAACATATAATAACATGTATTAAAGTCAGAATAGATTTGTAATAGTGAAATTCTAATTATATACCTTTAAGCCATTGCTTTGGTATAATCAAAATAATTACGAAACTTCTATAGTATGAGAAGACCTAACTGTAACAGATGTTTGGAGTAAGTCAGTTTCTTGTCTCTGGTGTATCTCATTTACTAAGCACAGTTTTATGTACCCGGTTCAGGGCTGAACTGTTCATATAATGATGAATGAAAATAATTGGCTGTCCAAACCTATGTAAATGAAGCGGCGCTCGGATTTCAAATCTCCTGGTTTAAACTAATTAGCTACTCTCTTACTGTTTATCTTTCATTCACATAACTCTGTATGTTATAGAAAAACCATAAAAATTGCTATTAGTTGCCTCATATATTCAAACAGACTGAATTATGATTCAGTTACCTTCTGACAGAGATCATCCTATGTAAATCCACTGCTAGCCACTATCCATCTTTGCTTATAATGCTTGTGAATTAAGGCAATATCGAGGCAATACACAGTATGCACATATGCCAATTAGAGACTGACCAGTTGCAGTCCTAACACATCAATGGGGAAATCCAAACAAATAATACTAAGTGAATTTAAACTTCACCTCATTGCACAAGCAAGTGGCTATCAGGACTCAGTAGCTGAGTGCATAACGTGATGGCGTTTAAAGCGAAAGCTACTGGGTTCGAGTCCCTGTCACAGTGAACATCAACTCTGAGATGCAGGTACATCCAGCTAACGAGTCTCAAATAGGACGAAACGCGTGTCCTGGATTCCTTGCTAACCACTATTCATCTTTGCTTACAAGAAATCTTATTCTTTCCATTTTCCCCCTGGTTTTTTGTCTTGTGAATCTATTTGACGTTTTTTCTGTTTAATGACTCATTCATGTTTATTTTATTTAGTTGTTTGTTTATTTACAGTTAAGGAATCAAAAAGTCAGACAGCAAATTGTAACAATTAACCGTTTTTGACAATGATTGTAGCTTTTAAACTGTTACATGACACTTAATCATTTGCCTCCATATTCAGACTATGACAATAAGATGATAATGTTGATAATTATTTTGACAGCTATTATCATAATTATGTTCATAGTAATTGTGATAAAATTTGATTATTATTAAAAGTACTACTATTAGTAATATCATCATACATCCTATAAAACTGATGAATTATATCCGGTATTAATTAATGACAAATTTGAATAATCAATTGACATTCATCTAGACTTGTCAATTTCTAAAGATTATAAACGTCAATTTGTCATCGTTTGTATTGTACGCCTTGTTGGTTTTTGTCCCTTTGTCTTATTCAATGAACAATAGAATGATTAATTTCATTTGATTCATGAGTCATTAGATTAACTTAGTCATATATATTTACTGATTTGTTTGTCTATCTTTGACATTGTTGTCGACTGTTATAACTAGATTGAATGTAAGCTTTCATTGATACAACTGTTATTGATGGTTATGTCATGATGGTACACTGAATAATATCTGTGAATATAGGCGAGAAAGTTGATATTTAGAATCAGTGAACACCCATCCATCAGATCACCCAGAAAGCATATTGTCTTTAGCTGACTAAGTAGAAAAAGTGTAGTCTACACTTAAAATTTCTGTTAGTTTTCTATGTAATGACTTTCATTCAATTGGATCAATTATTGGTTGTCTCATTCTTAACATCATCTACATCACACTAATTCTATGCTCTATGGTAACAGGTATTAGATGAATTTTCCTAATCTCTAGTAGATAAATATCAAATTGAACAAACTTACAAGCTTAGAATATTATATTTTAATTTAATCTCCTAAAGTTGTCATGATATCTTTGATGTCCATTGCATATTGATAGGTTCAGATTGTTAGTTCTTTCATAACTAGAATTCAACAACTATCCAGACCTATCTGATTTTCAATGGTTCTTTGACTTAATTCCAATTCTTTATAAACATTACGATTATTTTATACGAAAATAACCAGATCATCATATTGATGTGATTAAATAAATGTTCGTCTATCTTCTTGATGCTCAAGATAAACACTTGATTTCTTAATGATCTAACTGTAAAATAAATCATTAAAAAAACCAAATTATGTTTATTTTAATAGTTGAGATCATAAATCAATTGAAGCTAGACCAACATGGGAAACCTGGAACCAATGGACGGCCGTTTCGTCCTATTATGGGACTCCTCAGCAGTGTGCATCCATGATCCCACCTTGCGAGACTCAAATCCAGGACATATCAGTCTCGCGCTCGAGCGCTTAACCACTTGACCACTGAGCCGGCCAGCATCCAACAATGTTAATGTCTAACTTCAATTGATCCACAAAATTACTACACCGGCGAGACTATAATTTATGGACGATCCAATCAGAGGCGTTCTAGGGATTTCAAGGTCACTGCGCCATTTTCAGTACCTGATGCTCATGTACAATCGATTCACAGCGAATTTTAGGGAAGACTTGACAATTAAGCGACTAAAACAAATGAAACTACTATAAAGTTTCTGTATTTGTAATTACGAGTAATAAATGACTTGTAGACGTTGTGCATACTACCGTGATGTTGTCCTTCGATGTAATATATGTTGAAGGAAGACGTTTGCTAGAATAGGAACCTTTTTCTTTCGATCCAGATTGAGACTAAGGCATATTACAATAATTGCTGCGAACTGTATAATAAAAGCACCAGTAAAATTGGCGGAAATATTCGCAGATGTTACTGAAGCTTCTACTGTTCACTGGTATGAGTATTGTAAGGACATATCCGTAATAAAAATGGTAAACTTACACAACCGGAGTACACACAAACAAAAATGAAGCTATGTGGTCGAGGCTGAAAGGGTTTTCATGACCTCATCATGGCTCCAGAGACCGACTATTATGGAGCCATTTGGATGAGTTCCTCTACCATATGCATTACGATTTCGGAACTATTTGAACCTTTTTCTAACATTGACAAGTTTTTGGATCACATAAAAGAAGTGTATCCACTTTAATTATTTGGTTTTGTATAATATATTTTTACAGTAAGCTGACTGTTTACTGATTGGCTAACATTTCTCAAGGTCACTTAAGATTCGTTCATAGGTCGTCCATAAATTATAGTCTCGCCACTCCATCGTCCACCATTGTCTTCAGTGAGTTACTATCTCACAACGGACCCGGTTGAACTCCACTAGTCACTGATTCTCACTAGAACTCCAGGAAATACCTCTTGAAGCCAGTCACTATTGAGTATATGTTGATTATTATCAGAAGGAGTTTTGTGGATATTATAGTATTTTAATGCTTGAAAACATAATTATTTGTGAATAAATTCACTTTTTGCCAATTCTGTTAACAAGAAGAAGAAATTTTATCGACAGTTTAGATTTTTCATTAGAAAAGTGAGAATATCCTATCAATCTCTCTTATTTCTTCTATTTAACCAAAAAGAATAAAAAAAACGAACTAGATTATCTATTTGTCTATTAGAGGAAATAAATTTAGATTTTTGCAAAAATGAATATCTATCTAAGATTCTGTCAATCTCACAGTTGGAGAGATCAAAGCATATAGAATATTGATGGACAGACATGATTGATTATAAGTGCATATATATACATATATAATACATTTATGTCTGCCTTATATTAAACAGAAACTAGTATTCATCAGTTTCCTTAAGAGGGCTTTAAAAAACAATCTTAGTAACAACTTAAGTCGATGATTTCTTTATGTTTCACTAGTAATATTATTAATAGTAATAATGATAATAATACTGATCTTTATGAGAAGTAATTTCAATATTATCATGATTAACATTAAAATAGTTTGATGTTCTTTCTGGAAGTTGATGTAACTGTAAAGTTTGGATTGTTTTTCTATGTGATGGTATCAATATTTACTTTAAATAGAAGTGAGTATTTTAGTAGTATATCACGGATGTTAAATCATTTCATTTTGTTGATTTCGAAAATTTCATTTCTCACTGCCTTCTCGTGACGGGGGTGTTGTTTACGAAATTGAGAGGATGAAAAGCGAATGTTCAGCGCTTTAACCGGGTTGGTGTACACGGAGGGTCCACCTAGGTGAGTTGGAAAACCCTGATTCCAAACCAATGGTGCACACGGGCTGCAGTATTTTGAGTGAACAATTGGCGTATGAATCAATCGTTGGTCACCGGCTACCATGTGTCTGCATCTCCTCACGATACTCCACTGCTTTGTGGATCAGGCCTTTAGGTCAAAGGCTCCGGGTGTGGTCCCCTAAGAAAACCACCTGTTTTGGTTTGGGCATCTGGGCAGTATCACAGCCCACACACAAATCGAATGAGATTTGTGAGGTGCATATATATCTGGTGCTTTTTTGTACCAATATTTATGTGTTTAAATAAATAAATAAGATAAATCTTATGAATATATACTGTGATTTGATGTTATATTCGATTGATCTCTGACTATATAAAAATTGATCTGTCTCACGTCGATTATTGAACTGGTTGTATATAAGCATACTCATTGAAAGTAGACAAAAGTGTATTTATGATGAACATATTTTCAAATTTAAAACTGTTGTTATTCAGTACTCAGTACATTTTTCTTAGAACACCTAACTTTAGAACTATAACTCTAACCATTAATAATTTAAAAAATCATACCCTTTTAATAAGTTTGTAGCTACCTGGATTTGACCTCTAAGTGGATAATACGTTTTGTGTTTAAAACAAATGGTACTGCATTCGAGTTCAAGTGTGTGCATCAATATTAGAATGCATGTATGTCCAGCTGATAAGTTCCAACTAGGGCCTGATACACATTATGGACTAAACTGCTAGCCACAATCCACCTATTCTAAATGGTAAGTAATGTAAGACTGTTGAAAAACTTATTAAAAGTTTTCAATATTTTCACTTCTAGATGATACACTCAAAAAATTCGTTTGAATACACTTAAAAGTACTTGTTATTCACGTCTATTTTCTGTCTTTATAAACCAATGTTTAATACCATTCAAAAACTCTACTTTATATCTCATAAAGTAAATATTTAAATGAAGAAAATTCTTTTTCATTGGAAGCATTTTTTTGATTTTCAGCAGTTACTATATTTATGTGAAATATATGTCTGTCTATATTGAAATAAGTAGAATTCTTTCATTGAAGTTGATCTTAGTCGCTAAAAATAAGTTTAATAAATGGAACATCTGATCAGCTAGTAAGTATACAGAGTGTAAAAGGTCAAAGAATTAAAGACACACTTGTACTATTGTCCAATTGTTTTCCAATGGATAAGTAAAACAAAATCATCATGTTCATTTTGTATTGTTTGTTTGAATCTTCCCGTTGATGTTTAAAATTGTAATTGATCAGTCTCTTACTGACATATATGTATCCTATGCACATTACTTCGATATTGCTTTAAGTCGCAAACATTGTAAACAAAGATGAATGGTGGTTACCAGTGGGATACAGGATAACGGGATGGAGTTTTGAAACCAACGGTACTGGTTTCGAGTCCTGAAGTGAATATCAACTCTGTGATGTAGGTTAATCAATCTGACGAGACCCAAATAGGGGGAGTCGTGCGTCCTGGATTCCACTGGAAGCCACCATCCATCTAAAGCTATTATATTATTAGATTAGGATTTGATTAAAAGTGATCAGATACGAATTGTAGTAGAATCAATAAAATGTGTAGATTTTAGTTGAAAATACTTCAGTGTAATAAGTGAAAGAAAATCAGAATTTGTACAGTTTAAAGTTCTTCCTTGAGTAGCTGCCTCACAACAGACACGAATGAACTACACTGGTCAAGGCTTCTCACTTGAACTCCAAGAAATCCATCTTGAAGCCAGTCACTAACGATCGTGGATGTGCACTTCTGAGGAGTCCCATACTCAGATGAGACGGCTTTCCAGTGCCTACAGGTTTTCAGTGGTAATCAAGCTTAAATCGATTAATGAATTCAACTATTTAATTACCATAATCTCCACAAATCCCTATTCTGAGCTAGATTAGTTAGGTAAGTAAGTAAGTAGGTATATGTAAAATGTAATTTGAAATATTCAGAAATAATTCAATTGAAGAGATTTTATGAAGGTTTGATTAATTTATAGATTGTATTCATCACCGATTAATTTTAATCTGGGTACCGTTATGCATTACGAAGCAAAAGAAGATCGTTTGGTTTTAGTAAGGGACTCCTCAACAGTACAAACCTTCTCCTGGGATCAAAACCATAGCTTTGTGATTTTTTTTAACGAATCCAACTAACAAGTCAAAACGACTTCCATAAAATATATTTAACTGAACTATCATGGTCGAATAACTAGTGGCTTAATTCATGATATTCCTGAAGTTCTGGTAAAAAAAATTGTGACTGGTGTGATTAAGAACATTTTGAAGTAAATCAATTGTCATAATCAATTTGAAATTTTATGATTGGAAGCTAATCCAACGTTTTTCATTGTTAGGTCTTCTCCTCAATTACTGAGATCCTGAACTCTATCCCTGATAGGTTCATGGCTATACACTACTAAGCCCCCAAATACCCTGGTACCGCCGAGAGTGGGGAGAGTACGCTCTCCCTCTCCAAATGCTCTCACATGGCCAGCAAATATATAACCTCTGCCAGGGAAGTCCTACTCACTACCTTCTCGTGACGGGGGTGTTGTTTACGAAATTGAGAGGATGAAAAGCGAATGTTCAGCGCTTTAACCGGGTTGGTGGACACGGAGGGTCCACCTAGGTGAGTTGGAAAACCCTGATTCCAAACCAATGGTGCACACGGGCTGCAGTATTTTGAGTGAACAATTGGCGTATGAATCAATCGTTGGTCACCGGCTACCATGTGTCTGCATCTCCTCACGATACTCCACTGCTTTGTGGATCAGGCCTTTAGGTCAAAGGCTCCGGGTGTGGTCCCCTAAGAAAACCACCTGTTTTGGTTTGGGCATCTGGGCAGTATCACAGCCCACACACAAATCAAATGAGATTTGTGAGATATCTGGTGCTTCCTTGTACCAATATTTATGTGTTTAAATAAAATAAAATAATACACTACTAAGGACTTCGATACTACAAAGAAACAACTTTCCATTGCTCTTCTATTTTCAGCATTACAATTATACTACTAACAATTACCGTTATTATGATATGCTTTCAAACATAATTAAACTTCAAGTCAATGAATTACTTCACTTTATAGTCAATTCATTGTAATAATGATAATAAATAACAATAACTAACTACCATTCAGTGAATAAAACAAGTTTTGTAAGTAAACTACCATGGGAATATAAAGCAACTGTTCTAATTTGACAATATACATATAAATATAAACATGATTGTTATGCACTATTAATCATGTACTTTTATTACGCTACAAGCCGAGCTTGTCAATAGACATATTGGGTAAGTAAGGAAATTAATTCTTGTTATATATATATATATATCGTTTCACAAATATTATGCCTGACTTACTACTGCTACTACGAGAACACAGGTGGAGACAATCAAATGTATTCTAATATAACATTATAGAATATCTTGATCAAATATAAGAACTATACAGCAAATACTTCACTTGCGAAATATCCATCAAGTGTCTCAGACATTGTCATTCCTTCGTTGTCATACCAATCACTCTCTGTTCTTCTCTTCTTTTCGATTTTCTCAACCTCCTGTCATCAGGTATTCTACCTTCAATTGTTGATACATACTGCTTATATCTGTTGACATTAGTAGCACACAGCACACTACTATTACTACTGTTTCTGCTATCATTAACATTACTGGTTGAAATTTCACCAGAAGTACACTTGAACGATAATAATAGACATAAAATGTACAAAATATTTCTGTGTAATTGTTTGGATATGATACAAGTATTATATATATATATATATATATATATATATATATATATATATATCATTATCTGATTCACCGAGGTCAATCCTTCATGCTGAATGTTGAATGTACTGTCATAAACTAAGGTGTAATATGAATAAACTGTAAACAGTAAATAAAAACATTATTTGTTTTGTTGCCGTTGTTATTTAGCTGAGGAAGGTTTCTTCATTTGATTTAATTTGATGTACATCAAATTATGTACTATAGATTATCATAAATCTAATGATTTGGAAATCTTGAAAATATTTATTCCACTTATTTTGTAATAGTTTGGATTTTTCAGTTAACACTGAGTATTGTTCCTGTCCGGTTATTTTTTTGCATATGTGCAATCTGAGTGGATTATTCCACTGAATTCATTGTTGTAAGCTTTCAAGTAAAAATCGGTAATGCTTAAAGATTGAATGTAAAATACACATTTCGTTCTGTTTAGGACTTTTCGTCCAGATGTGGTTGAATTCGAGTGCTGAGGTTCACATTTTGACTTGGACCCAGTGCCGTTCGCCTCCAAAGTTCAACGTGTTATCCAATGAGCCAGTGTTCAACTTTTCTCAAAAATATTTATTCTTTTACCTGAAAAGTATTGATTATTCGCTAAACATTCTATACCGGTACAGTATATTAGAAATGTCGACATAATTTTACGAATGATTGTGCAAAATGAGAGTTGGTTGAAATTTAATTTATAATTTAGATAAAGATAAAAGATGCGCACAGTGTGAGTGTGGTAAATGCTACATATATCTGTCAACGTAAGTAGTTTTTAACACCAATCCGAAGTGGAGTGCCTGGCAGAAAAGGGTTGAGAAGATCGAATCGGTTTTCTAAGATGTATCGCTCACCGCAATAGATTTATTAAGTATTTCTAACCTTTTTACACATTCAGTTTTCTATGACTGTTTCGTAGAGTTTTTTACTATTACTAACACAATGGTGTGTGCTACTGATGTCAACAGATATAAGCACTGTATATCATCAATTAAAAGTGGGATATCTGGTAACCGATGGTTGAAAAAACCGAAGAGAAGAGAATGAGGACAGAGAGTGATTGGTATTGAAATGAAGAGACAATAATGTCTGAGACACTTGGTGGATATTTTACAAATGAATTATTTACTGTATAGTTCTTATATTTTATCAAGATATTCTATAATGTTATATCAGAATACATTTGGTTGTCTTTACTTGTGTTCTGAGAACTACTAAATCCATCGTCAAGAAGGTAAAAGTATTTATAAACAGTTGTTTAAGCAAAATACTCAACATTCACTGGCCGGATACTATCGGCAACAGCCTTCTGTGGGAAAGGACAAACCAGCTTCCAGGTGAAGAGGAAATTAAGAAAAGACACTGGAAGTGAATAGAACATACATTAAGAAAATCACCAAACTGCATCACGATGCAATCATTAACTTGGAATCCGGAAGGGTAGCGGAAAAGAGGAAGGTCAAAGAACATATTACGCTGGGAAATAGAAGCACATATAAAAAGGATGAATGTTAACTGGAAAGAACTGGACAGGGTTGGATGGAGAATGCTGGTGTGCAGCCTATGCTCCTCCACGAGGGGTAACAAGCGTAAGTAAGTAAGTAAGTGCTTGTTTTTTCGTTCACTACACTATTACTAAATTTAAGAGGTCCCCTTCTTATTAATATGAAATATATCAACTTGAACTGTTATTTATCTAATGCTCAGTGTTTAAAGTCATTTTTGTCTATTCTTTTTCCATAGTAACAAATCATTTTTCGAAATATATAATAATTTAATCATAATTACAAATAAATCTTTATAAGTAATGAAAATAATCACTAAGAAGGGGGAAATATAATTTATTCATCTACATTTATATTATATATTTATATAATGATTAGTATTATTATTATTTGCTGTCAGGTTAAATGAATGATTGATGAGTGTATTGTATGATCTAATCGGTACCCATTCAATCAAAATTTGATATATTCGTTGAATATATTCCTTCATTCTTAGATATATGCATACATATGATCAGAATGTATATATATACATATATGTATATGTAGTTCAGTAATATACCTCGATAAATGTCAGAATAAATTTATCAATGGTTTATTGTAATTTTCAAGTAGATTCTGTTGATATGTATTGTAGATGGTATATACAGACATTGTATCTTATCTACAATGATCTTACAGAAGAGAATCTATGCAATATATATATTCATCATAATAAAATTAAAAATGATTACTGGGGGGCAAAAGATTTACAACGTATATATGATTGACATAGATTCATTTGGACTAATTTATAGTTGATTAGAGAGTTGGCTGGATAAAATATAATACTTATCCTTATATGATATGTATATATATATATATATATATATATATATATATATACAATAAGAGAATCTATTTATATATGAGTATAGAATAGTTTATTGTATCTATGAGTTAGATATGATCCATTCAATATGATCTATTCACTGATAATATTTATTTATTATCAAAAATAATTGATAATTAGTATGAATTTGTAAGCAAAGATGGATAGTAGCTGGCAGTGGAATCCAGGACACGCGTTTCGTCCTATTTGGGACTCGTCAGCTTGATGTACCTGCATCTAAGAGTTGATGTTCACTCTGGGATTTGAACCCAGTAGCTTTCGCTTTAAACGCCATCACGTTACCCACTCAGCTATTGAGTCGTGATAGCCATTTGCTTGTTCAATGAGGTGAAGTTTAGGTTCACTTATTATTGTTTGTTTGAATCTTCCCATTGATGCTTAGGACTGCAACTGATCAGTCTCTTTTTGTATATTACTTTTTTGTACAAGTAAGGAATTATCTTGTTATTGAGACTTGAATCCAAATGATAGAGATTTATTCGGTAAGCTAATAAGTTATAATGGGTGTGAACTTATTTGACAATTATGGAGTTATTTGTTAAGAGTTTTCATGTGTCAACTGCTGGTAATTATCATTTATCATAATTATTATTATCATCACTATAATTTCACCTTGAATATACCATTTTACAAAATTGTTAATTAATTAATTGAATGAATATCGTTAATAACGGTAGCGGTCTGCTTGAATATCTGGGCCACGTTTTTTTGTTTGTTTTTACATAACATTATGTATATTAATCGCATAACCTATTCAGGTGTGTTTATAAAAAGTGTACAACCTTTTACTGTACAATTTACAAAAAAGTACGAACAAAGATATCGTGTTAGCTGGCAGCAGTATGCATTGAAATGAATGAACATTACTCAGATATGGATTTATGAACTGTTCACATCTAATTGAAGATCAATAATCGGCAAGATGCACTGTCTTCAACTCCTAATAAGTCTAACTATGATATAATCACAATTCGAGAATCCTGGTTAAATGATTAACAAAACGATTGCTCACTATCACTACAAGATTTCAAGTTTATTGTCAGGATCAATGAAGAAACAAAAAAGAGAAACTCTATTAGTTACTTTCTGCTTAGAATTCTATATTGTACCAAAAATATAATGTTGAATAAAGTCATTAATAATAACAATATCTGATTACTTTTGTCACCTCCCCTCATTGCATAATATTACTTCAATGTTAGTCAAGCTAGGATAGGAACTCACTGCAGTACTATCCTGTTTTAAGATAATAAAAAATTTTCATGTTTCAACAATCAGTTAACCAACGGATCTATAAAAACCCGTTTTAAAATGGTGTAATTGAATAACAAATGATATAACTATGTTAACTAATGCAGTCAACTAACGGAGATGAATCCCATTGTTCATTGTTTGAAGATTTATATGACAGTAAAAACAATCTAAAAATTATGTTTAAATACACTGATTTTTATGTTTTATTTACATTGGTTACTTGTCAAAATTTTGAATAAATTTGATTAAACAGCATTTAGCATGAATAAATCAGTCACTTAATGCATGAACATAGTTTACAATATTATAAGATTAAGACCATTACAACTAATACAAATAACTAATTTACTGAGTTATATAACATCAAGGCTTAGTATTATATAATACATAAATCAGATTGTATAAAATAGCATCTATTAATCACTGATTATCTAAATGTTTGTTTAAATATTTATATAAATCGTTATTTATCAGAAGGGGTTTTTGTGGATATTATAATAACCTTGATAGTTGAGATCATGAATCAATTGAATCTAGACCAACATGGAAAACTTGGAAGCACTAAATGGTCGTTTCGTCCTATTGTGAGACTCCTCAGCGTCAATGTACATCCACGATCCTGCCTCACGAGATTCGAACCTAGGATCTATCAGTCTCGCGCGCGAGCGCTTTACCTCTAGACCACTGAGTCGGCATCCAACAGTGTGAATGTCTAACTTCGACTAATCCACGATGTCGCGCGACCGTCCACTGTTGTCTCCAGTGAGTAACTGCCTCAGAACGGACAATGTTAAAGCCTACTGGTCACAGGTTCTCACTCAAAATTCATCTTGAAGTTAGTCATTAGTAAACACACCTGTGAGAAGTCCCATACTAGGACAAAACGGCCCATCCAGTGCTTCCAGCTTTTCAATGGTGGTCTGACATTGATCCATTCATAATCATGAAATGTAAAATGTTCACCGATTTTCTTGTTATTCATTTCTAAAACGTTTGTATTACATTTAACCTACCCAACTTTCTAAAATCATATCTATACAGATTATAACTAAGTATAGAAATTATTATAAATATCCATGCCAAAATTTCTCATTGAAGTCTTTTTTAAATTTCAGGAAATGACAGGTAAACCATTTTTATTTTATTAAGAAATTTTAATGATGATTACCTGTTTGATTCAATGTTAAATAATGTTAAATAAAATTATGTTTTTATTTAAGTTGTAAATTGGTTAGAAGCGGAATACAGCACTTATGTTTTGTTTTATTCGGAAGTTGTCAGTTTGAAGTTGTTAAAATTTTGTTGTTAAGGTCGATATTGAAAATTAAACCTCCTGTTTCAAATGCATGCTGAGCTATGTACTAAACTATCTATCTAGTTGTAATAGTCAATAAGTTGTGTAACAGGTATGAATGTTATTTACAGTAGTTTATATTTTTGTCATTGTGGATGTGTAAGGAGTGCGAGTGATCAGTTTCAATTAGCATATGTTGCTTTATTGTTAAAATGTTGGTTGTATATATATATGTACGGTACTGAGTCCCAAAGAGAACATCAACTCTTGAGTGTAGGTAGATCCAGCTGACGAATCCCAAATAGAATGAAATGAGAGTCCTTGATTATACTGCTAGCCACTATCCATCTTTGCTTATAATGAGAGTTGTATTAAATGAATTGTTTATTTATATTATAGAAGTGAATTTCTGGATACCGATTTAATTTGTCAGTCATAATCATTACCGATTGATCGTAATCAAATAAGCATTTTAAATCAGGAAACACAGGAGATCTGTTCCATCTAAATTTGTATGAACTTCTCAGAAGTACGTACTTATAAGATACCATGAATCAAGCCTACAGCCTTCTGATTTCATGACAAATTCATCTTGACAAAACGTTTTTTTCAATTTAACTATATTGGTCAATTCACTAATGACTCACTTCAAAATTTGCGCAAAATTCTAATTAGTATAGTTCAAAATTGTCTATAGTTAATCGGTTATTATGCAGTGAACAAGAACTGGTGGGGACAATCGTATGTATTCAAGCACAAATTACTGACTATCTCATTAAATTCTAATAACCATACAGTAAACAGTTCATTTGCAAAATAACAATCAATTGTCTCAATCTCAACGGTTACTTCTACAAATATCAATCCATCTTCTCTGATTTCATTGTTCATACATTTTCTTACCGATTGCGCTTCATTCCTGTTCTTTCGTTATCGATCTTCTGCCAAAATACATTCTATGTCTGACCACCGCCATATACTACTTATATGGATATAAGTAGACCACACCACACTATCAGTGGGACCAAAAGATGTATCACATATAAGAATTGAATGTTGATTAGTAAAAATTACAATTAATTGATTATTCCATTCAATATTTATTATTGACATTTTCTAGCCTTTACCTTATTCTTATTTATCTTCATGTTGTTTGGGACTCATTGACTGAATGTGCCTAAATCCCAGTGTTAAAGTTCATATTGAGACTCGGAGCCAATAGTATTCTTTCAAAAGCAAACATACGAAAAAGAAAAGTAGAAGTATGTACTCAGGATGTACATATGTCTTCAAAGACTGATTACCTGGAATCCTGAATATCTTCAACTAGAAATTATATATCCATATTTATAGCTGAACATTTTGGTATATTTCTGAATTCAGTAATTTAGTGCATAACACCTTGGCATTTAGAATTATTAATATTCAATCAGAGTCTTGGGGTGAGGATGAAGTTAAATTATATCCATCGGGCAAGTCCAAAATGTTATGAAACACGAGTACTGGTTTCCTTCATTCAATGCAATTCAAAAAGACAAACAAACCTTAAACTGGGAGTCATAAATAAATTGAACGGTAAATATAATTTTCACCACCCAAGTATCAGTTGGGTTCCAAGAATCCTATGCTTTAACGAATCCCAAATAGTTGTTATACTCGTTGATCCAACTAAACATGGTGACAGAAAAGAGATTGTCATGTTAACTTCTGTCAAGGAAGTACAGCCTATTCAGGAAATTTTAAACTCGTTGGTTAAATAAATAGTAACACTACTCTGATTCAACTTTACAGAATAACATGAAAAAAATATCTGATTCTTTTAATTTTGATTATTTTTCTCGTAGAACCAGTATTTTTCTACCATAAATTGAACACCGATATATTGAGGTTACTTTTTATGATTTTTTAAATTATCAGACAACTTTGGAATGCAATTTCAGGAGTTCTAGAGAGGGACCGTGATTTGTAGAGTTCAGCCACGTTGGCTTCGATATATTTATCCACTGTAGGTAATGGAAGACGAATGAACACTATCCCGAATTGATTGAAGTTAAGTATTTATGACGTTGTATTATGGCCCAGTGGTCTAGAGGTTAAGCGTTTACTCATGAAAATGAAAGTCCTGAATTTAATTCATTATGAAGTTAAGGATGCACACTGTTATAAAGGAGTCTCTAATACCAAGACGAAACAATTGTCCAGTACCTCATGATAATCAATGGCAATAAAACTAAAAGTGATATAAACTAAAACTTTTTATTTTATTTTATTTAAACACATGAATATTGGTACAAGGAAGCACCAGATATATATGCGCCACACAAATCTCGTTTGATTTGTGTGAGGGCTGTGATACTGCCAAGGTGCCGAAACCGGAACAGGTGGCTTTCTTAGGGGGTAACACTCGGAGTCTTTGACCTAATGATCTGATCCACAAGGCAGTGGAGCATCGTAAGGAGATGCAGTCCCATGGTAGTTGGTGACCAACGATTGGTTCATGCGTTATTTGTTCCCTCAGGATACTGCACCATTGGTTTGAAATCAAGGTTTTTCAACTCTCCTAGGTGGACTTTCTGTGTCTATCGACCCGGTTAAAGCGCCGGACATTCGCTTTCGTCCTCTCAATTTCGTAAACAATAATAATGCCACGAGAAGGCAGTGAGTAGGACTTCCCTGACAGAGGCTATATACGCGTGGCCATATGAGAGCATTTCTAGAGGGAGAGCGTACTCTCCCCACTCTCGGCTGTACCAGGGCATTTGTGGGCTAAAAAACTAAAATACCTGAATAACTAATCCGTATTTAACTTTCAATTTCTTCGCATTAAGAACTAAAACTATCCAGACAATAAAAGTTACACAAAAACTAAACATTATCTAATGACATTTTAAATAAACAGAAACAAAACTTTTCAAAAACCACTCCCTTTTTTTCTTATTAGGACACTAGTCAAAATATTTACAAGTCAATAGAAATTTGTTCCTATTTTGGTTTATTTTGTCAATCAACATAGTTAAACGGAATTCCATCTATATGCAAATATATAAAGCTTTGACTGACTGTTTCTTGGTTTAAAAAGAATTTTGGTACTTTGAGTAATTCATTTGTTTATTGTTTTTCATTGTTTATCAGTTATGCTTCAATTAGTTTGTGTATGAAAAAACAAAAAAAAAATTAGGTCAAAAGTTCATATTTCTATTTTTTCTTCTTTTCTTTTTCTTTTTCCTTAAACATTAAATAACTATGTAAAAAGATAATTCAGTAGATGATAAGTAACATATGTGTTATCTAAAAAAAATAAACAACTACTTGACAGAT
This sequence comes from Schistosoma mansoni, assembly GCF_000237925.1. Classification (NCBI taxonomy): domain Eukaryota; kingdom Metazoa; phylum Platyhelminthes; class Trematoda; order Strigeidida; family Schistosomatidae; genus Schistosoma; species Schistosoma mansoni. Next base: position 56,267 of record NW_017386062.1, read on the forward strand.
ATCTAGTTGTATAATCTTAAATTCATATCTTTCTAAAAGTTGTATGACAATCATTAAATGTCATTGTAATTGTACTGTTATCTACTTATATCCACATAAGTAGTATATGGTGATGGTCAGACATAGAATGTATTTTGGCAGAAGATTGATAAGGAACGAACAGGAATGAAGCGCAATCGGTATGAAAATGCATGAACAATGAAATCATAGAAGATGGACTGATATTTGCTGAAGGAACAGTGAAGATTGAGACAATTGATTGTTATTTTGCAAATTAACTGTTTGCTGTATGAATTCATTCAATATTGTTTGTTTGTATCTTACCATCGATTTGTTAGGACTGCAACTGGTCAGTCTCTAAATGGCATATGTGCATACTGTGCGTATTGCCTCGATATAGCCTTAATTCACAAGCATGGTAAGCAGAGGTGGATAGTGGCTAGCAGTGGGATCCAGTTTGACGCGCGTTTCGTCCTATTTGGGACTCGTCAGTTAGATGTACCCGCATCTCACAGTTGATGTTCACCTGCCTGTACTAGATACGAAGACCTTCACCCGTATAGACCACTCTACCTGGCATCCAACGTGTGTTAATGTCT